>NW_015387876.1:269333-286427 GCF_001527695.2 Protobothrops mucrosquamatus
GGCCGACAAATGATCTTCCAGTGTCAGCCGTGGATCCAGGAGGACACCCAAGTTGCGTGCCCTCTCTGAGGGGGCCAAAGTTTCGCCCCCTATAGACAGCGATGGAATCAGCTGACTATGCCGGGGCGCCGGCAACCACAGCCACTCGGTCTTGGAAGGGTTGAGTCTGAGTCTGTTCCTCCCCATCCAGACCCGTATGATGTGACTTAGCCTGGGTAATGAAATGTCTGCAAGAAAACAACTAAGTTCAGAAAGCAGCAAGAACTCCACAGTCCTCTCCTCCTCCTCCTCCTCCTCCTCCTCCTCCTCCTCCTCCCTTCTAGCACTGATAGTAATAGTAATGAAATATCTGCAAGGAAACAACTAAGCTCAGAGAGCATCAAGGATTCCACATTATTCCTCCTCCTCCTCCTCCTCCCTTCTAGCACTGATAGCAATGGTAACATCTGCAAGGAAACAAGTAAGCTCAGAGAGCATCAAGGACCCCTCATTTCAACCCTGAGCTGCAAATGTTCTCCTTTATTAGCACCTTCTGAGGGTGTGAAAATTCTCTTCTGATGGAGAACGTGAAGAGGAAGATACCTGTCATGGAGTAGATCAACAAGCAGAAGAGCATGGACATCACAGACACCACCACCCAGTGGGACAGCCTCTTATCGCTCAGGCTGCAGTAGATGGCCACACAGGCTTCATGACACTGGAAGACAAAGAGGACTTGAATATACAATATATAATGCAGTGCTTGCCTAGTGCTTGCTTGGACGTCTTCTTCGCTTCACATCCATAAAGCTGCAGATATACATTCCTACAGTCAAGGGACCAGCCCTGCCACTATGGGCAATCCAGAAAGTCATTGTTATGGTGAGGAGTTAGTGACGTATTTTGATGTCTCCTTCATATTAAGAAAAATCTAGAAGTTTAGAGTTTGTTCTGAAATCTAGCTTGCTCATTTTTCAGTCTTGCTTGCGGAACAAAGGACAAGGGGGGAATCTTTATGTAGTTTCAAAGCTGTGAAAGTCTCAGATTTTGTATTCATATCCTAGGCCAGGAGTAGGCAACCCTTGGCTCTTTTATGACTCATGGACTTCAACTCCCAGAATTCCTGAGCCAGCCATGCTGAGGGGAAAGGGAGAGGTTTCCAAGCTGAGCCATGCTGGCTCAGGAATTCTGGGAGTTGAAGTCCACCAGTCATAAAAGAGCCAAGGTTGCCTACCCTAGACTCATATGCCAGCCAGTCAAGGTCAGGTCTTGCAGTCCTTTGTCTGCAACAAGGCCATGAGATCATAGTGCCAGATTTTCATAAAAATGGTGAGGTTTTGATTAAGAGGGAGCTTCTGCCACAGAACACTACGTGCTGCTGAAAAATTGGCCACTTTGCTGGGGGTATTTCTGCGGTCATTATTAAGCAGCTCCTGGCAGCCTATAAGAAATCTGGGTGATGGCTTGCTTCATAAGTATGCTTTGTACGTTAGGCTTTTCAATCTGTTTCCCAGGAGCTCGGAGAACGAAGCTTCACCCTCATCCTACACCCGAATTACAGATATTTGCCACTATTGCAAAGTTCTCAGTTTCTTGATTTTGATGTAAACAAGGAATGGGGAATCAATGACTGTTTTTCTCCTGATGGTAAAAGGGTGATAGCTACGCCCAGGTTATTGCATCCTCAGAAATACATATGAATTCAAGTATCCTTTTGCAACAAGGAGGGACAAAGTCAACCTCCATAACTCCTTCGCCCCTTAAGAAAAGAAGAGAAAAATATTCACTTTATTACCTGAAACCCAAAACAGATGGTCGGGACAACGCTGAACATGGAGGCCCAAGAACTGTGTGATGGAAAACACAAAACATGGACATGCATATGAAGGTGCCAGACATTACTCTACATGGAAATGGCCAGACAGTCACAATGTATTTGCTGTCTAGGTAGGAAAATCTCCTGAAGGGTTTTTAAAGAATCCATCGCCACCCCATTGTATATTGGCTCCTTCCTTAGAGCTATCTAGTTTTAATGTTAATATTTATCATTTTAATGTTTGCATTGCTGTTTTTGTCTTGTAAGCTGCTTAATGTCACTTGATGGTGAGATGGGCAGCATAGACATTTAATAAAAAAAGAAGTAAATAAAAGAACGTCCATCTTTGCCACCCTTCCCGTATTCTATTCTATTCTATTCTATTCTATTCTATTCTATTCTATTCTACTCTACTCTCCTCTGCTCTAATTCCATATTCTATTCTATTCTATTCTATTCTATTCTATTCTATTCTATTCTATTCTATTCTATTCTACTCTCCTCTGCTCTAATTCCATATTCTATTCTATTCTATTCTATTCTATTCTATTCTATTCTATTCCATTCCATTCCATTCTACTGTACTCTAATTCCATATTCTATTCTATTCTATTCTATTCTATTCTATTCTATTCTATTCTATTCTACTCTCCTCTGCTCTAATTCCATATTCTATTCTATTCTATTCTATTCTATTCTATTCTATTCTATTCCATTCCATTCCATTCTACTCTACTCTAATTCCATATTCTATTCTATTCTATTCTATTCTATTCTATTCTATTCTATTCTATTCTATTCTATTCTACTCTAATTCCATATTCTATTCTATTCTATTCTATTCTATTCTATTCTATTCTATATTGGTCAGGCAGATTTTATTTAGAAGAACAGAAAAGCAGTGGCTAGTGGTGAGGGTATAAATCTGTTTTCCTTGACATACCATTCACTCTATATCCATACTTACTTAGCAGAATGGGGATGCTCCTGCTTAACAGCGTGATCTGTTTTGAGGTAATACTTCAGCACAATGACCACCATCAGGTAACAGGCAGCTAAAGTGCCAAGGATACTGGAAAATATGCGCAGAAAGAGCAAAATTGGACAAAAGGTGCAAAATATTCTGCAGCTAGTCCTCAAGAGAATCAGCCTAGAACTAAGGACAAATTTCCTGTCAATGAGAACCATTCATCAATGGAACAGAAGTTGCCTCCAGAAGTTGTGGATGCTCCAACACTGGAGGTTTTTAAGAAGAGACTGGACAGCCATTTGTCTGGGATGGTAAAGGGTCTCTTGCTTGAGCAGGGGGTTGGACTAGAAGACCTCCGAGGTCCCTTTCAACTCTGTTATTTTATTATATGTTATATGACTATAATGGAGCCTGCCCATTAAGGTCGTAGGTTTGACAATCGTAAAACACTCATGTGACCAATCCAATTATATTATCTTTTTTGCAGCAGTCATTAAGTCAGGGGTCTCAAAACTTGTCCACTTTAAGTCTTGTGGACTTCAACTCCCAGAATTCCCCAGCCAGCAATTCTAGGAATTGAAGTCCACAAGTCTTAAAGTGGACAAGTTTGAGGACCCCTGGACTAGAAGATCTTTAAGGTGCCTTCCAACCCTGTCATTCTACATTCTGTGTTCTTGTTTTGCATCTTGCTCTGTCCCACCAGGGTAAAACCTATATTCTGTTTCACTTCCTCCCCAAACATATCCAGGATATAAATCAGATCCAAGTCGGGGTGAGACTTAATCTCCGGCACACCCAGTTCCAAAACTGGACCCTCTGAACTCTTTCTTACCTTGTATATTTTTGGAAGCCAATTTGTCTTGGGATGGAGAGACCCTTTTATTGGTCCTCCGTGTTCCATCTGTTCCACTTCGCGACCAGTTATTTGGTCCCGACCACTTTTACCAGAGGTAAGTCTCAAAGTAACTCCCTCCTTCTTAGTGTATGACCTTCTCTCAACCTTTTTCGAGTCACAATCTTCTTCCGTCCTTACATAGGCTTCCGAACACTTAGACTTGTTTCCATAGGAAAAGTCTTATGCCGCTTCGTTTTTTTTGTAATCTACAGGGAGACCAATCACTTCACGATCATTCTAAGTCACAACAGATCGTGAAAAATGGCATTTGGGACCCTGATTCAAAGCCCTGACTTGGGCTCCCCCACCCCAGTCATGTGTCCACATTTTGGGCACTCAACAACGGGCCAGCTTTTTGGGCCTTTTGCAGCATACTGCAGTCGCATGACACTGATTTATGTTGGGCCTTTTTTTCGGGGGGGATAACTGGTGTTTACTTCCAGTTTTCTGGGAAAAATGCTCCCTAGAGAACAATAGCTTTGCTTAATGACCACTGCAAAAAAGGGTACTAAAATCTCACGTGGTCATATCATGACCCAGTTAAAAATGGTCATGACCTACGATTGTGATTGCAGGCTCAAATATAGCCGTAAGTCGAGGTATCCTCTTTTATGGTTAGTATTTTGACTGTTGGAATTGAAGTCCTTCAATCGCTGATTATTTCAGTTGCTCCCATGGAATCTTACTTTGATTCAGGACTTTCACAGAACAGCCACCGTGAAGGAGATGGCCATGGTTTAATACCAACTTCATGAGTGGGTATTTTTTTTCCTCCTGAAAAAAATTAGGTCACCTCTTCTACCATCCCCACCACCTCACCCAGCCAAAGAAGACTAGCGAGCACCAAAGCAGAGTTAGCAATTCCCAAAGGAATTCTTTTCTGAAACCCAGGTCTCACGTTTTTCTAGTTGATCTCCCATAACTTTGAGGAAGGCCACGGAGATCATGAAGAGGTTCAAGATGAAGCACACTTCGCAAAGCTTGCCCACAGCTGACCCACAGATTTCTCTCACCACACCTTGGTAGGTTGTCTGAGTGCTGATAGAAGCAGCGTAACCCAAGATTACTAGGCCGCTAATGAGGAATATCAAAGATCCCTGCCAGGAGAGACAAAAGAACATGACACTGAAGACAAGTATTGTAGAAGCCAATTGAAAACAAGGGAGTGAAGCGTGCCCCTGTCCATGGTGCTGAAGGCTAAGGAGGAGAGTCTCTAAGAATTATCTTGAGTAGCCACTACTTGCATTTCTACAGAAGGTACATGGCGGACCTCTTACCATTGACCCATCCACCTGATACATTAGACCAGTGTTTCTCAACCTTGGCAACTTTAAGATGCAGGGACTTCAACTCCCAGAATTCCCCAGCCAGCATGGGTGACTGGGGGATTCTGGGAGTTGAAGTCCATGCATCTTAAAATCGCCAAGGTTGAGAAACACTGCATTAGACTAAGTTCACACAACATGCTAAATCCAGGTTAGCCCAACATATTGTCCACATTTACATTCCATGTTATGCCCAAATCATCCACATTAACATGAAAGCCTGGTTCGCCCAACAAATTAAGTCCATGACCAGGTTTCCTCAAAACACCAGATCATAAATCCCTCTTAGTCTTGGAATGTGATGCAAACCAAATCTTCATCCTTAAGAGGGATCAAATTGAAACTACTGCTGCTTTGGATTTTCCATTAGTCCTAGGGCCTAGTTCCTACAAGATGAACAAAAAGTGAAATTAATGTCATAGCTTACTTATAATGTCATAGAATCTTAGGGCTGGAAGAGACCTTGAAGGTCTTCTAATCCAGCGCCCTGCCCAAGGAAGAAGACCTTATTGCATCATGAACAAATCCAGTCTTTCTCTTGAAGACCTCCAGCAATGGAGCACCCACAACTCCTGGAGGGAAGCCATTCCACTCATTAATTGTTCTCACTGTCAGGAAATTCCTCCTTAGGACTTGTAAGGAAAGAAAAAGCAAGACAAATTTTCTCCCCAAGACAAATTGCTATGCAATAAATTAGTAAGCTATTTTTAACCTCAGCTCCTGAAGGAAGAGCTGAAAAATAAACCTTGGCTCCAATTTTCATCTTCACAACAGCTCAGATAAATAGCTTCTGATAAATGATAACAACTGGCTTGAAAGTATGCTTCATCCTTCAGGGCTGACAAGTTCATCTTTTTCTTTAGATGTTAGAGAAGTTGGCCGGTTCTTGCTTGCTTTGTAGCTCTCAGACAACAGTGTCCATCAGAACTCAGCCCTCCATGATTTTGGCATTGGCTGAATATTACAAAACAGTTTTCCACCAAAAGAAATAGGTAGCCCAATCCTCCTTGAAGTTCAAATATATGGATATTTTTTTTACAGGAAAGTTAATAAAATGTGTTAAGGCCTAAATTTTTATGTCTAATGTACAAGAGGTCTCAGGTAGTCCAATCTACAAGAGGTCTCAGGTAGTCCAATCTACAAGAGGCCTCAGGTAGTCTAATGTACAAGAGGTCTCAGGTAGTCCAATGTACAAGAGGTCTCAGGTGGTCTAATGTACAAGAGGTCTCAGGTAGTCCAATCTACAAGAGGCCTCGGGTAGTCCAATGTACAAGAGGTCTCAGGTAGTCCAATGTACAAGAGGTCTCAGGTAGTCCAATCTACAAGAGGTCTGGAGAGCTTTCCGTTGGCACTTACCAGCTCCACGGAGATTGCTTGGGCCATTCCGCCAGCTTTATTGAAGGCCCAGGGGAAATTCAGGAGCCCTGCTCCAAGGGCAGATTTTAGCAAGATGAAGATGGCACCAAATGAGGAAAGTTGGGGGCTATCAGACTCCAGAGATGGCTTAGCTAGCAAGCTGATGCTCTCTCTAGCTAACTCCTCCATGTCTGAAAAGAAAAGGAGGATGGGGTGTTTTATTGCTAGCAGATCTAAATAGACTTCAACAATTCCACAATACTTCTCAAGGAAGTCAATCCGTCCATGCCTTTGCAGAAAAGTTTAAAAGATTTTCTCCATCTGGGGAAAAAAATGACAAAATAATAAGAAGAACGGCTTCAAAGGTTTCTTCTCCACCCACCCCTCACCCCACTCATGATCCTAACCTTGTTGAGGGGGATGGCGGAGAAATGAGAGGGACATGTGAAATAGAGCAAAGGAATGTGGAATGACATGTACATATGCACGTGCTAAAAATAAATGAAGAATCTCTAGGCAATTTGTGGCCCCCAACGAACGCTTAATTTAATTAGAAGGTTCACTGGGAGAGGTTAAAAGTGAACATCATGAAAATACGAAATGTGCTAGAGATTCTGCAGGGAAATGTTTGCTAATGGAGGCCAACTTAAACCAGAGCCAAGGTGTGCAAGATGGCAGCACCCAGACTTTGGCTCAATATTCAGATGTTCTCAAGATGTTCAGCTCAAGGTTCCTCAACTTTGGCATCTCCAGCATGGTGGGTGGGGAATTCTGGCACCTGAATGTCAATGAAGATTCTCAGTCATTCAGATAGAGTTGTCTGGAAGTTGAGACGTGGGAACAGGACTTTTCTTTCTTTTTGGCTGGAAATGCTTTGCTGCTTATCTAAGTAGCTTCATTCCGAGCAAGTTGGTTAGGGCGACCTCCATATATGTCCTCCAGGTTGTTTTCATGTGTCACCTACTCTGAATAGGCTCATTAGGTGAGAAATGAGACCACCCTGAAGGACTTATATAGAGTCCCCCTTAACCAACTTGCTTAGACGGAAGAAGCTCCTTGGATAAGCAGTGAAACGTTTTCAATCAAGAAAGAAAAGTCCAGTTGCCTTGACTCAATTTCTAGTCTAGTACCTGAAGGATCCAATCTGGGTTGGCCACCGAAGTCCAGAGGTTTAGTCTTCCAAACTTTTGGACTCGTGCTGGAGACCATCCTTATGGAACTTCTCTCTCACGAGAATGGTGAGAGAGAAGTCCCCTGAAGATTGGCTCCAGCACGAATCCAAAAGGTCAGAAAACTAAACCTCTGGTCCTGGAGATTGACCCAGATTGGATCCAACAATATGATCCTAGGACAGTGGTGGCGAACCTATGGCACGGGTGCCAGAGGCGGCACTCAGAGCCCTCTCTGTGGGCATGCACGCCATTGCCCCAGTCCTAGGCCTTCAGCTGAGTTTTATAAAACCTTTTCACTTTAGGCCTCCGCCGCCATGTGCAAAAAAAAAAAAAGGTTCAATCAGTCAATTTCAACTTCTCGCGGGAAAAAAAAAGTTCTTGCAAAGTTGGAATTGATTGATTGAACTTTTTAGTCCCACCCAGTCTGCCGTTACTACCGCAGCCACGCCCACCCAATGGGCCACACCCACCCGGCACTCGACAATGCATAAGTGGGTTTTGGGTTGCAGTTTGGGCACTCAGTCTCTAAAAGGTTCGCCATCACTGTCCTAGGACATGTATAGTTGCTTTCATTCGTGCTAGTATTTGAAGCCCACCCATCTTACAGTGGGTGACAGTTGAAATATTGAACTGGTCATCTTAAGGCTGTGGACTACCGAGCTTAAGTCTTCAAAGCAGCTTCTCTCATCTGTCAACAAATTTCAGAAATCCAAGCCGATTTGACCATGTACTTTCAAAGTTGAGATTTCTGGGACTTGTTTGTAAGCAATGTTTCAGACAAAACAACAGATGTCCAAGAAGTTGGGTATGTACCAAAATGTCCAAAAAGTTAAGGGGTGCACGAGGAGGCCCGGACTCTTTTGTCATGCATTACAACTGCTGTATTGTATTGTTGTGTTGTGTTGTGTTGTGTTGTGTTGTGTTGTGTTGTGTTGTGTTGTGTTGTATTGTATTGTATTGTATTGTATTGTATTGTATTGTATTGTATTGTATTGTATTGTATTGTCATATATCATATATATTATTTTGGCTCCATCTTTGCAGATTTCCATTTGTTATCAAAGTTTCAAATAGTTTAGGCAGAAAATATGCAGACATCATAAAGGCCAGCTCCCAAATGAGCATCACAAAGTTAATAATAAAGTGACCTGCCTTCACTTGGGAATGTTATAGTTTTTAAAAAACCAAATGTCTACCAACTAAAAAACACCAAGGCAACATATCAGGAAAAAGCTACACAGTTCAGAGCAATTTTCAAAACCAGGAAGGCACCGAAAAGTGTTGAATAGCGTGGGTGGATGTGTTAAAAAATATGAATATTTTAGCCCAATTGTTTGCCTATAGAACCAGGGACGGGTGGATTCGTCTACAGAAATTACACCAAGACGTTAAAAAGAGCTCGATTCGTCAGAACTAAGGCCGGCTTCTTTGGTTACCTATCACCAGATCAGTAATTCGTTTTTTTACTTCCCAGCCATGTGACCTTCTGATCTCGGTAAGCGGGATAAGGAGATTTTAATCAGCTGCTATAAAGAATTATGAATGGCTAATTGTTCCTGTCATCCTGATTATGTCTTTGCAACCTGCTGCGTTTTGAGCCATTCAAAGTGTCCCTTTCAGTCATCAGTGGTCCACAAAGGAATGCTTTAATTGGCTGGTGGGATTCAGAATTTAGCCATTGGGCTGGAAATAAAGGGCTTGGCCAATAAGGAAGGCTCAGCACAGACTGGCACACTTTGATATAATTTGATATAATTTTGCAAGGGGGGGGAATTCAAAGCGTTTTGAGAACTTTTACTAATCTTGCCTTCATGACACTCCTGAGTAGAGCCAAGCTGGCCTATTAACAGCCTAGGGACTATTTTATTTATTTATTTTTATTTATACCCCACCTTTATTATTTTTACAATAACTCATGGTGGCAAACATACGCAACACACCTTCCCTGTTCTTCTATTTTTCTGTGAGATGAATTGGGTTGAGAGTGACTGACCCAAAGTCACCCAGCTGGCTTTCATGCCTAAGGCAGGACTAGAACGCACCATCTCCTGCTTGCTAGCCTGGTGCCTTAACCACTAGACCAAACTGTCTCTCCTTGACCATGTACGTCTCGGCCAAGGGAACTGGCCTGCAGGCTCTCCCCTCTCGTCCCTTGTAGCAACTACTTTTTTAAAAAAAATACAGCCATTGAGAACATATTCTACATTGTTTCTACTTATTTACCAATAATTCTCAGTACACTAGCGTAATTTAACTACGTAAAAGCTACACAAACTTTCTTCTCTAATATTAAAGTAAGGATCATGATACGACTCGAATGAACTCCAGTCCTTTTTCACAAATGGGGCAAAATTAATGGGTTGAAAATGAAAGTATTTGATTACAGTTGCCTCTTCATTCTTTTGTCAGTAAAGAGGGAAGCAGAGTCACATAACGCTGAAACACAGTTTTTCATTATGCACGAACCAGTGGTGGATTTAGCTGAGTATTATGTCTCTCTGTGGGATGCCTGTCTCACTCAAGGAATACATGTGCCAACCTATTTCTTCTCATACTTTTTTCTCTCAAAAATGTGGGGATATTTTCTACACTGCTGTTTTTATGATGGGATCCTGGAGTGGCTTCTGCTGAGTGTGCTATGCACTGACATTGTGGTAGTACATGACTTACTTGCACAATGCTGTGTCAAGGTGAAATCTCCAGGACTTGTATGAACAGGGAAAATCAAGCAAAGAAATGTTCAAGCAGCTATGAGAATAGAATAGAACAGAACAGAATGGAATAGAATAGAATAGAGTAGAATATGGAACGGAACAGAACAATAGAACGGAATAGTTGGAAGGGACCTTGGAGGTTTTCTAGTCCAATTGCTGCTCAAGCAGGAGACTCTATAACAGTTTAGATCAGGGGTAGTCAACCTTGGCTCTTTTATGACTCGTGGACTTCAACTCCCAGAATTCCTGAGCCAGCAGTCCACGAGTCATAAAAGAGCCAAGGTTGACTACCCCTGTTTTAGATATAAACTGTACGATGAGCAGCTAAGAAGTTAAAATGGGCAAAAGAGAGAAGATACATAATTTTGAGCAATGGGCAAAAGATTTAATTCCAGACCAATTTATATCAGGCATAATACATTAAAAGATGAGCTGTCAAGAGATAAAGATTTTACCCTTCCTGGTTTTTATAATTGCAACAAGACGAAGCTCGGTATGAAAAGACATCTGCTTTCTTCGGGATCCTTTCATCAAATACCTTTTGCTTTCATTAAACTGTCTAATCTCTGCCATAATCCCCAAACAGATAATGATGCACCGAATAATTTTTACTCTGCCCTTGATGCTATCCCATAATCAACCTGTTGACTATTCCATAATCAAGCTGGGTTATTAAAAAAAAAGAAAAAAGATCAGATTCACCCCAACAGGATCCAAGAAACCAAGATGAAGATGAAACACATTTTTTAGACTTTCAAAAGACGTTGCAGCTTTGATCTTCTGCCAGAGATTAAAGCTCTTTTTAAAGCTCTAACATTTAAGAGTTTTAATGCAGGGCAGGAAAAAGGTGTGCGTGGGAGAGTTTTAAAGGGAAAAAAAATGAATCATTTGCACAAGTTTTTGGACTCTGGGCATTTAACGAGTTAGAATATATGGTTCTCCCTCTTTACAAAAGATAGATACGCAGAGGCAACAGAGACCAAGAACAGAGAAAAGATGCCAAAAGGAACGTAGGGGTGAAAGTAATAAACCAGGGGATCCGGCGTTTTTAAAATAATTGGATGGGTCCTATGTCAGAGTCACCTGTTCCTTAATTTCAAAGATGCTTAAACTGCCAATGCTTTGCAGAGGACAAACTGTGCTTTGGAAGTTTTTGCGAACTATGAATCACAGATAGCCAATGAAAAACCTAAGTGAAGGGACCTGGTGATTTGAAAGCAGCCATTTTTCAACTCAGGTTCTGCACAAGATGGTGACTGGGGGAAAAAAAAGTTTGCTGTTGTTGTTTGTTTAAATTACACATACGGCAGAATGCCAGCGCTCGCGGCGGTGGGAATTTTTACATGTCGCAACTCAGCCGTCAGCCTGCTGCTTTGCTGGTGTTGTAAATGTTATAGAACATGGGTTGTGCTGGTTAGAAGTGAACTGTATGGTGAAGTTTTTCATATTTTTTTGAGATGCTTTAGGCAGGGCGTCCGGTCTAACTGAACTAACAACTAACAACGGATCGTGAACATATCTAAGATTAAACTTCCTAACCTTCCAGATATGGCAGAGATGCCGATTCTGTCAGTTTAGGCATTCAACAGAGGTCCATCCAGAGAAGACTATATCAGGAGGAGGATAACATAGAACATTGAATAATAAGATTGGAAGAGATCTTAGAGATCGTCTAGTCCAATCTCCTGCTCAAGCCAGAAACCCTATGCCACGGCGGATAAATGGCTGTCCAAAACCTTCTTGAAAATTTCCACTCACAACTACTGGAGGCAAAACCAATAAAGCATCCTTGACAGGTGACTGTCCAGGCTCTTCTCGAAAATCTCCAGAGATGGAGAAATCACAACGTCCATCAAGCATACCATCAAGCAATACAGCTCCTTTTTCAACACAGAGTCCATGCCAATCCTGAAAGAGTTTAGATCCTGGTTCAAACCTAGTGACATTTTCTGTTAACTGTGTACACAACTTACATTGCTATCTTACCAGAACAATAAGGCTATTTAAAAAAAAAAAATAAGAAAGAAATCCGAGGTAGCTTAAGTTCCTCTCGTAAGTCTGTTTCCCTTAATACCCATCATTCGGTTTTAGCACCTCTTCATCTGGTTTTTCATTCCGTATCAGAATAACCATGGTAACCCTTCTCCAGAAACTTTGAAAGGACAAGGTCTGTTTACACACGCATGCCTTCGCAAGGACATTGGCTGCGGCTCTCCCCGTTATCTCTTACCTTCCTTCTTGAACAATGATCCGTGATCTTCTTATCTGATGACCATGGTTGATTCTAAGCCCTTGAGACATAATTGGAGCAGATATTACACTTCTGGGGACCTCTCTTTGCCCATGAACAGTTCTAAGTGCACATCTGGGGCATTCGATCGCTCTAGGGGATTCCAGATGTGTGCCCCCCAGCTCCCAGAACTACTCAGCCAGCATAGACTTGTAGGGCTGGAAGGGACCTCACAGGTCTTCTAGTCCAGCCCCCCCCCGCCCAAGGCAGGAGTCCTTATACCATCTTGGATAAATGGTTGTCCAGTCTTTTCTTGAAAATCTCCAGTGATGGAGCACCCACCACTCTGAGAGGCAAGCTGCTCCATTTATTAATCGGCATTTCAGAAAAATTTTGAAAGTTGAAAGCTAAACAGCTGGTGGCATTCTGAGAAATAAAACCCAGTTACTTTAAAATCTCAAAATCAAAAGAAAAGTCTTGGGAATCCCACCTAAAACAATACTGCACCAATAAAGGAGATTATTTGTAGCTCAGGATTGAAATGAAGACAATGTTTTGAAAGGTCTCCAATGTTTGGTGCTCTCCAAGCTTGATGGATTTTCTTGCAGAGTTTCATTATCCAAATTAGATCATATCTAGTTTGCTGATGTTACCTAGTTTGGGTAATGAAACATCTGCAAGAAAACAACCAACCTCGGAGAGCACCAAGGACCCCTCAGAACAATATTGCCTACAAAAGGGGTAGTGTGTGTGTGTGTGTGTTAAAATTGTAATTAAAAATGTAAACAATTCAATTTATAATTTTAAAATGTTCAGAAGCTGAAACTGCCAAATCTTTTCCCTTTCTCCATTAGCTCTCTTGGTTGCAATTTTAAAAGTGCATAAGTCGTTATGTGAAATTCTCAGCAATTAACTAATTTAACCTTCAGTATTCCCCTACCCCATCCAGAAAAAAAACCACACACACATAGCTTCCTCTTCTTTTCAGGCCTAACTATGAAACTCTGCACAAGTCAACTAAATCCTACAGGTTTCAGAAATTGGCTTCAGTCATTTGTAGCAGAAAATAAAAGCAATGGTTTAATATAAGCTGTGATCATTGCAAGGAATCGTTCGGGCACCAGGAAAACTACGGATACTCATGCAAAACGGTGAAGTGTTCTTATAATTATGTAAGCTTGTTGTAACATAATAAAGACACAAAAAGTTTCTTTAAAGTCTGTCCAGTTCAATGCTGCCTGCTAAATCAGCAAATTCTTTTTCTTTATCCAGCCTACTTAGATATGCCAAAATGTTCCGCCACCGACCTGCCATTTCTTTGTGACAAAATCTTTTCACAAGATCCTGTATTTTCCAGGCAAATAAGTGAAATAAACCATACTTAACCACACTGTCCTTCCAAACCACTGTGTGCAATGTTTTCCCCTCGCAGGCCCTAAGATCCTGCCACCTGGCAGATTTCAGAGCAGAATGTACAAACATTAATCTCACCATTAATCCCAGCATTAAAAATGCATGTTAAAAAAAAAGAAGAAAAAGCACACCAAAACTTCTCAGAAGGAAGTAGCAGCCGTTCTGTAGGAAATTTTCCAAATCGAAGAGGTCATTTCTTCAATATTTTCCCGGTCGGTCAATTCTTAACTGTTGGCCAGTTGCAGTGCAAATTTGAAAGTTCAGGCTGATCATAAAAGATCTAAACTGTCTCTTGATTAACCTTTTCAGTGTTTTAAAAGCCAAGAATGCACCTTAAATCAGACTTACAAGAGTCTCCTTAAAGAACCTGAAGCATTCTGCTTCAGAATGCCAAATGTAGAAGACGATATTTACTTACCAAAGTATACAAAATAACAAGAGTTGGAAGGGACCTTGGAGGTCTTCTAGTCCAGCCCCCTGCCCAAGCAGGAGACCCTATACCATTCCAGAAAAACAGCTGCCTAAATCTCTTCTTTAAACACCCCCCCACCCACCCACCCCCGATGGAGCAGCCACAACTTCTGGAGGCAAGTGGTTCCACTGATTGCTTTCAACCTAATGTTTTTTTGAAGCTCAAATCTTTCTGTGTCATTCTCTAATTTTATCTCTAGAAACAAAAACCCTGTTAGGAAAGTTGGGCTCAAAGGAGGAAAACTTAAGTTAGTGAAGTCCAACATTTAAATAATACATAGTTCTGAACCCAAGACCTTCAATGCTAGAAGCCAACATTTCCACTTTTCAAAAGTTCCTTCAAGACAAACTCACCTTCTGCCGACTTCATAGACCTGTTCACATTAGCTTTCTCGACAGGAACCACCACAAAAAAATGCCATTGTCCTCTCAGGAAAGGTATTTTTTCCCTAACTTTTCCCAACTTCCCAAAGTTTTCCTAGCACTCCGTGGAACTGCAACCCAAATCCAACCTGGCTTAGATTTGGGAGATCATCCATGCTCCGTAAAGGTTTCCACTTCTATTTCATTATTAAATGCAAGTAAACCTCTTTCATTTAACCCCGTTCCCCTGCATATGCAAAGTGCCAAATTTAAAAACAAAACAAAACACTGAAATGAAATGTTTTAAAAAGAAATTTCACCTCAAGCCATTTCTCTCAAAGCGCCACATGTTAAGGAGGTGGCGCTAAAATCCTGGGCCTGCTGCCAATCAAGCCTAACCGACACCATTGTCCTCTTCACACCTTTTCTTCTCACCCATCCCATCTTGGAAGCCCCCACCCAACTTAAAGAGAGTGCCCCCAACTCAAGCAGGCTCCACAGTCCTGGGCCTTGGCTTTGCTTCCCAAGCTGGACGCTACAAGCTGGCCACCCATCGCTCAGACCAAGATGGAAGACCAACACTGGGCCAGAAGAGAAGCTGAGGAACTCCTAGAGACCATCTAACTGCTGCGCCCAAGAAAGAAACGTGCCACCCTACCCATCTTGACGTTGGTGAAGCTGCTCCCAAGACCTTCTCCGGGGCATTCAGAAGAAAGGATTAAAAGCCCTACCTAGAAGCTTTCTTTGAAATGGAATATTTTGAGCCGGAGGCCTTAATAAAACCATAAGAGAGAAAGAGTACGAGAGAACGAACGGAAATGCCACCCCCCTCTTCTTTGGGGTGTGTTAAACAGGTAGAGTTCAACGTCAGTATCGGTGCGGGAAGGAGGAGGAGGCCGGAAGTCCAAACCCCTAAAATTTCTCCGAGTTCTCAAGTGTGTGTGTGTGTGTGTGTGTGTGTGTGTGTGTGCCTCAGCTGAATCAACTTGTCTGTTTAATCCTCAGTTAGCTTAAACTCACTCGCTTGCAACTCTGGGTTGTTACAGGAACGATCGGTGGACCTTTTTATCAGCCAAATTCTCTTGGAATACTGTCACAGTGTCAAAAAGGACACCGGTTCCTGCCTCTCCTAAGCCGGTCTTCCAGATGTTCTGCTACAAAACAAGCCTTTCCACATTTTTTTCAGTCAAAAGAAATCCCAGGAATTTGGAATTGGTCTTATCTGAACTAAAGATCCAACGGGACTTTCTTTATTCTCGGAATAAACCAGAACTTCCTCCATATTGACCTAATAAACCAAGCCCAGAAATGCAGCAGCCGCAGGAAAAGAAAAAAAAAACGCTGTCCCATCCCACAGGGCTCAGTGCCGTTTATCACCTGGGAAGCAAATACACACAAGAGATAAGACAAGCCCACCACCTCATCAGCTAAATATGCCACTTGTCAACAAAACGTTGGTCAGTCTCGAAACAACATCAGCCCAAAGGAGCAACAGAGCCAAACACCCACAAGCTTTCCTGGCTGAGGTGGGACTAGAACTCACCAACTCCTGGTAATTGGCTTAAAGACACCTAGCTAGCTTTCACGCCTAAGGCAGGACTAAAACTCACCTCCCCCTTTCTAGCCTGGTGCTTTAACCACTAGACTAGACCAAACTTTACACCTCCACTTCCAGGTTTAATTCAAGATGCTGGTAATGATCTGTAAAGTCCCACAAGGCACGGGTTGAGGTCATTTGAGGGACTGCCTCTTCCCAATCCATCAGCCCATTCCCATCGGAAGGAGCATGCGACAGGTGGCTTTCTAGAAGATCCCCAAAGGCTTTTGCCATTGTCCCTGGGGATCTGACAGGGGTATGGAGCCTCTGAAATTGTGCATGGATGTAATGCTCTCACAAATTATATTGTTTAATGGTTTTAATAGATTTTTGTTGTTGTTAGTATTTCGGTTATTAATTTGTATTTTTTTTTTTAACTATGGGAGCCATCCAGAATCAGGCATGTGAAATGGGCGAGCACCATGCACAGATTGAACAATAAAATGGATAAAATCCCACTAGCGGTTTTGTGCTATATAAAGAAATGGGTTTATTTTGCTTTTCCCTGAAAAATACTATTACTGGTTTCATCTGGGAAGCCTCAATCTGTAGAATTACAGTAGAAGAGGAGGAGGAGGAGGGGGAGGGGGAGGGGGAGGAGGAGGAGGAGGAGAAGAAGAAGAAGAAGAAGAAGAAGAAGAAGAAGAAGAAGAAGAAGAAGAAGAAGAAGAAGAAGAAGAAGAAGAAGAAGAAGAAGAAGAAGAAGAAGAAGAAGAAGAAGAAGAAGAAGAAGAAGAAGAAGAAGAAGAAGAAGAAGAAGAAGAAGAAGAAGAAGAAGAAGAAGAAGAAGAAG
>NW_015387876.1:287268-342018 GCF_001527695.2 Protobothrops mucrosquamatus
GGAGTTGGAAGTCCATGAGTCATAAAAGAGCCGAGGTTGCCTACCCCTGGATTAGGCTGTTGTCCCACCGACACTGATAGGGAAAGCCACTTGTATATAAACATGGAGCAAATTCCACACCTTTCTAGCACTGATGATGTAACCTAGTTTGGTAATGAAACGTCTGCAAGAAAACAACCACGCTCAGAGCGCACCAAGGACCCCACAGTATTCCTCCTCCATTTTACAAGCCACATTCCCTTCCGGCACTGATGACGTTACCTAGTTGGGTAATGAAACGACCGCAAGAGAACAACCAAGCTCAGAGCGCACAAAAGGCCCCCCAATTCAATTCTGAGCTACAAATACTTTCTTCTGCCAGCACTTCCTCTTTCGTTTAGGGGGCAGAGGGGGTGCTGGCTTTTTGTTCTTTCCATTTCAATATAGGTAGCATATTTATTGAAAAAAATTTTTTATCCACCCGCAAGGGTGAAATCATGCTGAAGAATTACAAAACGTCACGGTAAGTTGCTTTATAAAAAATAAATGAAAGGACTACAGGTCCACGCTGGTCAGACAAATCAACCACACCGATTTGTTCCTGCTTTTGTTCAAACTGTCGGGTTTCTTTCTCATTTTTGCAGGAGGATCACCTGAGTTCTATTTGTCTTCATAAGAGAGAACTTTTTTAAAAAATAAAATAAAAAATAAAGGCACACCATTCGGGAGAAAAAAAACAAAACGGTGCTGCCATCCATGAATCAAGGGGATTCCTGAAAAGGATCTCTTCTCCTGGTCCCTCTGAAAATAAATACAGAAAATAGCCTCTGCTGAAAAGGTTTGGTCAATGTCAAAAGGAGGGGGGGGGGAAAGAAAAGGTCCTTCCCAAACTCAGAAGCAACTGATTCCTTCTTAAATAGTGTTTTAAGCCTTTGGTCAGTTTAGCTACTGAAAAATCATAGTGTGTTTTTTTTTAATCTGAAGGTCGTCCGTCACTTGTCAAGCACCCAAGACAAAAGCAGAAGGTTGCTAGGTCAGGTCAAACGGTCGGTTTAGCAGTCGATCACAATTCCCACAAAGCGGTCAGTGAAATCTTTGGCTGCAGCCATCAAACGGAGGGGGTCTTTGGAGGGTGGCTTTGCTGTATAATTTGTGGCCGTTTAACTCGAAGCTTCCTTCTCTTTGGCCTGCTCTTGGACTTGATTTGGACCACAAAAAACGCCAGGACCACCATGGCGCCCAGGAAAGCGAAGACGGGGATCGTCCCTCCCACGTCCTGATTGTAACGGCCAGGCATGATTCCTGCACAGGAGAGCAAAAAACGTGAAAATCCACAGACAAAATTGATCGGCCTTTCCAGGAAGTAACATTTCAGTTTTTAAACCTTTTAACAAAGAGCTACTTTTGTTTGCACATGTTTACATTGTTTATTTATTGCTTAGGTTTGCATAACCCACTCGTCTCAATTTTTTACCTCCTGGAATATTCCATGCTCCGCTCTCTCCCGGTGATAAAGGTCTTACTTGGGGCCGGTTCTGATGGAAACTTGGCAAGGCCACTTTATCCAAATCAATCGATAATAACTTCTGATGTTTCCAAAGGTTGCTAGAAGAGAGAAAATCAAATCGAAATCTTTACATTTCCTGGACTGCTGAGATGACCAGAAAAATATAATGAATATCTAAAGCAGGGGTAGTCAACCTTGGCTCTTTTATGACTCATGGACTTTTATGACTCATGGACTTCATGAGTCCGGTAAGGAGAAGGGCGGGATACAAATCAAATAAATAAATAAATAAACTAAGCTGGCTCAGGAATTCTGGGAATTGAAGTCCACGAGTCATAAAAGAGCCAAGGTTGCCTACCCCCGATCTAAAGGAAGGAATCATTCTTGAGAGCATCAGATGTAATGCCTACCACAGGTCTCAATCGGGGAGATGCTGGTTTAACCTGGTTCAGTCAGACCTGGGTAGTCAAACAAGGATATTGCAGAAATGTCTGCTTAAAGAAGTCAAGCAATGTTTCCTAAAGTCTGCTAAAGGTTTGAGAACAGCCATTTTTGAGGGTGTTCTTGGCTACCAAACACTACCGTGTGGGTCTTGGCATTCCATTCCACGTTGACTTGGCTTTGCTGTCAGCCACAGGATCTGGCAGCGTGAGATACATGTTGGATCTCATGAGAATGAAATCAGCATCCCTGAGGGCTTCCAATTTCTGTGGCTTCTAGACCAGGGGTGGGCAACCTTGGCTCTTTTATGACTCGGGGACTTCAACTCCCAGAATTCCAGGGCCTGGATGACTGAGCATCTCCACAGACAGCGAGAGGATCTGTAGAGGAGACTGAGAGAGAGTGTCTAGACGGGCCTCTTTTGTCTGGGGACGGGGAGTGGGTGACCCACCAGCAGAGTCAAGGTAGACATTTTCTGAATTTTTTTGCCGCCACTGTTCAAGTCGGTGCAGCTTAAAAATACACCTTTGCACATTTCCCTTTACAAACCCTAAGACCTATTTTATTATTCCATAGATCCACTGATCAGATTTGAAACTGAATTTTTTTTCTAAAAGACAGAAACAATTAAAAAAAAAGAAAGAAAAGACAACCTGGGTGCTGTTTCGTTCAGAGGTTGTGGCTTTGCCCAGGACAAATGAGGACATGCCGGAAGTGAGCGAGGTTTCGGATCACGCAGGTGAGCCTCGAGCACTTTGGAGTAGCGATGAAGGTGGTTCCCTGGAAATGTAGAAAAGAATTACTGGGAATCCTTGGAAGTCTGTCGCTTGCTGCTTTTTCTAAGTGTTGAGAACTAGATCTTGGTTTTACTGAAGCTGACTCTTTACCCTATTTATCTAGGGCAGTGTTTCTCAACCTTGACAATTTTAAGGCATGTGGACTTCAACTCCCAGAATTCCACAGCCAGCAACGCTGGCTGTGGAATTCTGGGAGTTGAAGTCCACATGCCTTAAAATTGTCAAGGTTGAGAAACACTGATTAGGGGAGGTTTTTTTTAAAAAAAAAACAACACCACCAAAGCAGACAAGCCAAAAAGAGCTTGGTTCTGTGTAAGCCACTCAAGAGTTTTGAGATGGGCTGAACTGCCAATAAATAAAACCAACAGCGAACCAGCAGATCCTGGGGAAAAGATTAGAAAGCTGAAGGAGGCATTTTGCTTCCCTGCACAATCTGCGGATGCCAGGAGGCAAAGAAGTCCATGGTGCAAACATGCCAGCCCTGGGGGGAAAGCACGAAGAGGCAAACATCTCCCCAAACTAGGAATTGGTCTGACATGGGGAGGAGGGGAAATATTTGAAGTTTTTAAGGGGGGGAGGGGGCAGTGCTTTAAGCCTTTGCAACTTTTCGCCCATTAGAACGGTGCTTCTCAATCCTGGCCACTTTAAGATGGGTTGGACTTCAACTCCCAGAATTCCCCAGCCAGCTATGCTTTAAGATGCGTGGGGCTCAACTGACAGAATTCTCAACCTTGGCAACTTTCGGACTTCCGCTCCCAGAATCCCTCAGGTGGCTACAGAAATCCACCCATCTTCAAGTTGCCACGGTTGAGAAAGGCTGCCTCGGAGCATCCCAAAGCATATAAAAATGAGCCAACTCACAGCCAAACCCACTTTGGTGGGAACATTGCAAGCTGCAAGTGGGTTAATAATAAGAATAATAAAGTTGGAAGGGACCTTGGAGGTCATCTAGTCCAACCCCTGCTCTGGCAGGAAACCCTATACCATTTCAGACAAAGTCTTAAAAACCTCCAGTGTTGGAGCATTCACCGCTTCTGGAGGCAGGTTGTTCCACTGGTTAATTGTTCTAACTGTCAGGAAGTTTCTCCTTAGTTCTAGGTTGCTTCTCTCCTTGATGAGTTTTCATCCGTTGCTTCTTGTCCTGCCTTCAAGGGCTTTGGAGAAGAGCTTGACTCCCTTGCTGGGGAGGGAGGGGGCTTCAGTTTGTGACCTGCCCCCCCCTTGTTCTCCAAAACACCTCCCACCACCTCTGGCTTGACCCTCTTTTCTCCTTGACCCCACTCCTGTTGTTTTCTCCCTCCGCTTTTCTCCCACTCCAGAAAAAAAGATTGAAACTGACAACGTTAATAGAAGTGTCCTGTCCTCTCCCCTCCACACCAAATGCCATCGCTCTGAGCCCTGGCTGTAAAAAAAAAATCAAACCAAATCACCTTCCATTCTCTCTGGAAGAACGTAACCCGCCCCGGTCGGGGGCCGCTGCCTGTGTTCCGAGTGGCTGAGGCTCGGCGGCATCACTCCGTAGGACGTATATTGCAGGACGGAGTCGAGCAGCCAGAAGCAATCTGGGGAAATCAAAAACGAAGATATGAAATCGCGTCGGCGCTCCGAACAGGCCCGCTGAATAGCCAAGTGAGCCAATTGTGAGCAGCACAGTTTCTTCAAGCAGGATTTTAAGTTAAAAAAAAATAATAATCCCTAGGGATGCCATCTGTTTTCCCAGACGCTCTGCGCCATTAAGAGTTGGCGCTCTGCACACCTGAGGTCTACCTTAGTTTTGCGGGGCTTCAGAGGGTGAGGGGGGCGGCTGAAAATGTCAAGCGTTTATCTTTTACTTCTCTGGAACTACCTGTCGAAGGCAAGGTAGATGGGAAGAGAGAGCCGGTTGGGTGTAGGGGTTAAGAGGGTTAAGGTGCCGGCCTAGAAACCAGGATATGAAGACTTCTAGTCCCCCTTAGGCATGAAAACAGACTGGGTTATAAGCACCCAAATTGCAATTGGATGATTATAGGTGTGTTGCAGTGGTTTTAACAGCGCTAGGACTTAGACTTATACACCACTTTGCACTACTTTATGGCTCTCTCTAACCAGTTTACAGAGGCAGCATATTTGCCCCCAACCACCTGGGTCCTCAGTCCTCATTTTATCGACCTCAGAAGGATTGAAGGTTGAGTCAACCTTGAGCCAGTCAGGATCGAACTCCTGGCAATGGGCAGAGTCAGCCTGCAATACTGCATTCTAAGCATTGTGCATGATGGATGGATGGAAGGAAGGAAGGGCAATAGCAATAGCACTTAGACTTATATACTGCTTCACACCCCTCTCCAAGCCATTTACAGAGTCAGCCTATGGCCCCCAACAATCTGGGTCTTCATTTTACCGATCTTGGAAGGACAGGAGGCTGAGTCAACCTTGAGCCAGTGAGACTTAAATGCAAGGAACGGTCACAAGTCACCTTTTTCAGTGCTGTTGTAATGTTGAACAGTCACTAAACTAAAGTTTAGTGGTCAAAAGTCAAGGACTACCTGTAAGAGGTTTGAAATATAGCAGCAAATTATGCTTCTGCGTCTGCCTTCTTCATCATTTCCTGTTTTTTTTTTTAATGAATATTCTTCAGAGGTCGGAATAATAGCAGGTACGCCCACGCTTTGCAATTCGCACAACACACTAGCTACAGAAAACTTTGGCTCGCAAACCTGGTTTCAAAGCCTGCTTTCCGAATTTTGGGTTAACAGTCGACTGCAGATAACGTTTTGTCAACTCAGATACCACGTCAAAATAGAGTGCTTCAGACAACGAGGAGGTTGGCGCAATCACTAAATGAAATCTAGGCTTATTCATCACATTAAGCTATGCCCTTGGCTTCATTTAACACAGCGTGTGGGCGTCCAATCAATTTGTATGTAATTTTCATTAAAACTTTTAAGCGAGGAGATTAAAAACTAACGCCGAGTAATATAAAGTAGGGAAGAAAGAAAAAAAGAAATCAAAGAAAACGTATAAAGGTCAAGAAAAGAAGGGGGGGGAAAACGTTGAAAAGAAAGGAAAAAAAAGATATTAAGTGGCTTCCAAGATTCTTCACAGCAGTTATGCAGTAAACACAGGTAGTCCTTGACTTACAACCGTTCAAAGTTACAGTGGCACCGAAAATAGTGACTGTATTAGACCTGTTTGCTGCCTTATTTGTAAAAAAAATAAAGGTGGGATACCAATAAACAAAGAATAAGCCATGAGGCTTTTTAGGGCTACCAGATTTTCCTCGGAAAGTCCTCTGAACTGACTTTAGCGAAGATCCCCAACCCTCCTTGCCTTGGAGCTTGGAGCCGAGAGTCAGATTTACTCTCAAATCATTTAAGCACAGTTCAAAGGCCTTTTCGTAAAATCCTTCCCCCGCTTCCCATTACCCTTTGGTGGGAATGGATATTAATCTTCATAATCCCCATGTCACCGAAGTACGCACCTTTGATTTCTTTTCTCTTTAATACGGAGGTCAGACACATTTTTAGGATTTACACATTATGTATGTGAGGAATTTTAAAGACTGCTAAGCTTACTGGAGTCACCGCAGGAGTCACCACCTCCCACTCCTAATGTGGAAGGCTGGCTGACGCCGCAACTCAAGGCCTTTCTACTTCACCGCTAAAAACAGAACCGAGCACCCTTCTCTAGTCCAATGTTGCTCAACCTTGGCCACTGGAGGACCTGTGGACTTCAATTCCCAGAATTCTCCCGCCGTCATGGCTGGATGGGGAATTCTGGGAGTTGAAGTCCACAGGTCCACAGGTTGAAAAACACTGCTCTAGAAGTTAATGCCCGTGTTTCCCCGAAAATAAGACCGGGTCTTATATTAATTTTGCTCCAAAAGATGCGTTAGGTCTTATTTTCCAGTTAGTCTGTTGCCAAGTATCTCAGTTTGGATCGCGTGACCATGGGGAACGCTGCAAGAGTTGTTAAGTGTGGGAAAAATGGTCATAAGACACGTTTTTCACTGCAGTTGTATCTTCAGTCACTAAATGAACTGTTGTAAATCAAGGACTAGCTGTAATCCTCAATGGGATGGATTAAGATTGGTATTTTTTTTCAATACTCCAAGTGTTTCCCAACCGTATCAATTTTAAGATATGTGGAGTTGAACTTCCAGAATTCTAGAAGGTGAAATCTGCAGATCTTCAAGTTGCTAAGATTGAGAAACACTGCTCATTAACCTTTTATTATTATTATTATTATTATTATTATTATTATTATTATTATTATTATTATTATTATTATTATACATAGTTATAGTTTACATCAATATGAAATAAACCTTAGGAAAGATTAATTTGTTCTGAAATGTAGATCCCACAGGCTACATGTTCTGGAATCAACGCAAACTGTGATCCTGAATCATCACAGTACATTTATTTTAAAAATTTCAAAGTAGAGATTTATAGAGCAACTGGAGATTGCGGTGTTCTGATTTCAAAATGTCCTGTTCCACCTTCAACAAATATGTTGAGTATCACCTGTGCCAACGTTATCAGAATTGGCCCAATCTGAACACGGACTGTTTCAACCTCCATTCCATAGCTGGAACAGACTGCTTCAAAGTCAGCCTACTTCCCATAAAGTCAGAATAATTTGTTCCAACAGAATCCTTCTAATGAGATTGGAAGTTGCCGCTATTTAAAACTTGTTTATTAGAGCGTTTTATCCAAGGCTAGCTGGCTAGCTAGCTATAAAATAAAGGTATAATCTTCCAATATATTCTGAATGTCTCCAATTTTCAATAAACATGTCTTATAATTTTCAGCTTTCTCCAATAGTTAATTTAACCACACAAATCACTGACTGGGGTCAACATCATAGAGTTTAAAAGCCAGGTTTTTAACTGCAATTTGTTGATCAAGCTACCTCAGTGTTGCTCATATTTGATGGATGTGTGGTCTTCACTTCCCAGAATCCCAGAGCCAGAATGCTGGTTGAGGAATTCTGGGAATTAAGTCCACACGTCTTAAAAGTGGCCAAGTTTGAGAAACACTAAGCTACATCAAGATATGGTCCAGAGCCATCAGGTAGCTTGGCTTGAAATACTGTGCAAAACCGGCCAATTGTTTTGTTCATAAACCATGTGCAAACCCAGTCAGTCTTGGCTTGTGTGCAGTTGTGTAATAGGGAAGAGGTTGTGTGTTGCAATGCAAAACAAGCCCACTACTTGACTTGGCATTAGGTGTGAACAAGACCGATGTTCCAAATCTTGGAGAAGAATTTTTTTTTTACGGTCAGTATTTCAGCACTGGCTAATGAAAGTGTCATGAGAAGGCATATCAGTAATAAATACAATGGAATTCACAAATGGCTTGTAAATCTACAAATTTCAGATCCCAAGGTGCGGAAGTTTTTATTTGATTTATGCACAGATGTGCATAACTGCATGCACAGTCTTCCATTTTGGAATCTGCCACTGTGCTTGAGTGTTACGGTAGCTGGAATGTGTTGCACAAGTCTTACACACCTTTCTGCCGGTGGCTGTCGTCCAGGCAGTTCGAGTCCCCGTACAAAACGATTCTGCCCCCCCCTTCTGTAGGAACTTGGAAGAGGCCCAGAATGGGAACGTGTTCGACTATGGCCGTCTCCTGCTTTAAAACTTCCAGACCTAGGAGGAAAAGAGAGAGAAAAAAGGGGTCAAACTGCATCAAACGGTGCCCGAAGCGTCAGTCGGTAGAGAACACAGGTAGTCCTCGATTTACGACCGCAACGAAGCCCCAAATTTCTGTTGCTAAGTGAGACAATCGTTAAGAGAGTTTTGCCTCGTTTTACGACCTTTCTCGCCACAGTTGTTGAGTGACTCACTGCAGTTGCTAAGTTAGTAACACGGTTGTTAAGTGACTCTGGCTTTGCCCAATGGCCTTGCCCGTCAGGTCATGACACGTGATCACGTGACCCCAAGACGCTGCAGCAGATTACCTTAATATGAATGCCAGGTTTTCCCCAAGCTTTCCTTGTTAAAAGAAAGCAGAAGATTCAAGCTCATATCTACAAGAATGTTAAACGCAAGAGAGGAACTCAGTACCTTGATCCTTAAAAGTCTGTGCAATTACGATGCCATCCTCTGGAAACTTTGCAATACTGCATCCCGAGGCATAATTCACTGAAAATAAAATAACACATATTGGTGTTGTTAGGCCAGAGTTCCCCAACCTTTTTGGCTTTGCGGACCAGCCGGGGTGTGTGTGTGGAGGGAGGGGTTCCATGTGAGCGGCGGGCAAACACGCATGATCGTGCAGCTCTGTTGGCGCAAGTAGTATGCACATGCGCCTGTGCGGCTCACGCAAATGAAGCACACGCGTGCTTGCTCGCTGCTCAAGCAAGCGAGGATGCGCACACACCCCCGCTCCTTCCGCAGCCCGGTTCTGAAAGGCTCAAGGCCCAGTAGTGGCCCGCAGCCTGGGGATTGGGGACCCCTGTGTTAGGCAATTCTAGTTCATTTTAATTAAAAAAACCTGTAGCCAATGATTCCTCTCTATTCCGGGGTTCTTCAAACTCGGCCCTTTTGTGACTTGTGGCCTTCAACTCCCAGAATTCCTCAGCCAGGCCCTTCTCACCAGAGAACTTTTCGTTGTAACTTTGAACAGTCACTAACCAAAGAGTCGTTATGTGAGGACTCCCCGTACTTACTTTCCTGGCTTTCCAAGGTAAAGTCTCCTTCGTAGAGCCCGTCGCTAAAGGCCATGCCCCAGACGGAGAGGAGATCGTTGAGTGCGGGAACATTTGCTCCTCCGGTATCCGGCATCCACCACTGCCTGAGAAATCAGCAGAAGAGCACCAGAGATGTTCCGGGGGGGGGGGGGGGGAGAGAAGACATGTATAAAAACTAGTTACTCTACAGGTTACTCGACTTACAACCACAACTGAGCCCAAATTTTCTGTTGCTAACTGAAGCCTTTGTTAAGTGAGTTTTACAACAGTCCTTGCCACCCTTGTTAAGTGAAACCCTCCAGCTATTGTTAATGACACGGCAAAAGAGGATCACATGATCCCAGGACACTGCCAGCGTCATAAACACGAGTCATTTGCCAAGGGCCTGAATGTTGATCAGGTGACCCTGGGGATGCTGCAACAGTCGCAATAAGTGTGAAAAACGGTCACGTGCCTTTTTCCAGTGCCGTTGTAACATTGAACCGTCACTAAATGAACGGTTGCAATTCGAGGACTACCTGTACAAACGGGATCCCACCTGCCTAATCTATGCGCCACAGCTGCTGTCACCACCCAGGGCAACAGTAAGCCTGCTTATTTGACAGAAGAAGCCCCTGTAGATGTAAGCCTCAGCTCTTAAGGGGCTTAAAATAAAATTCTGCGCAGGCCTCCTAAGGATTGAGCTAAAGGGCTAGCATCTCAGCCCTCCCTGTAATCCTGGCTTAAATTAACGAAAGGTTTACAGTGCTTTATCTTATCCATTTTGAAATAACCTCTTACATTTTAAAAGCATCCTTTAAACCAGGGGTCCCCAACCTGTGGGCTGCAGCCCGCAACCGGGCCACGGCCTGACGGACACTGGGCTGCAGAACAGGCTGGCCAGTGTATGCACTCACCCACACCTGTGCTAGTGCCGCCACCGCCACGCAAACGGGGCGCCACGTGACAAAAACAGGGCGGTGCTAGTGTCACGTGGGCACTAACACTGTCCTGTTTGTGCTGTGCATGTGTGCGCAAGTGTAAAATGCATCTCCCTCGCTTTCCCTCCGGTCCGCCAGCCGAGAAAGGTTGGAGACCTCTGCTTCAAGCTCTCCTCACCCACCTGTCTCCCCCTCCCACCCACACGTCTCTCTGCCGTTCAGTCGCTCTGCCTCCCCGTGGAATTGGCAACCGTTTGCAGCAGTGTCCAACCTCTCTTACCGTGTATTTTCATCGTAAAACTTGACTTTCCTCATCACGGAAGTGTTGTACCAATCGCTGAACACGACGAGCGACAGTCCGTTGTCGACATCCCTTCTCAGCTTCACGATTTCTTCTGGGAAATACTCTTCCTCGCTGTCCACCATCAACAATGTTCCTGCACAAAGAGAATCTGGAGGCTGTAGATGATCGGCGTCAACAAACGTTATCAGATGATTCGGATAAATGACTGCTTTACTGAAAAAATTACCAATAAATCTTCCGTGCTGCAACTTAACCTAGGGTCCTGATCCTTTGTGCCTGACAGCTTACATAAATATTCTTTTTTTCTTCTTCTTGTGCCATATCCGTTATCGGACGTTGGCGATCATGTTGGCGATCCTGTTTTTAGCAGCAGCCGCACGAAAAAGTGCTGGATTAAAATAAATGGGGCTGGATAATTTGTAATCCATCTTCTCATCCCTTCTCTTTCCCTCAAGGAAACCCATCCCTTGCTCAAGAAGCCGGATGAACCTGTCATCACATTAAGCCATAATATGTTTTATTGGGGCATAAAACGACATAATGAAGTCAGCAGAGGAATCGTTTTGTTAATTTGAGGTTGGAGTCAAGTCTGTGTTTGTGAACGCAGCTTTGGGTTCCTAAGATGTACTAAAACCTGTGTACTTTTCACCCTAACCTGCATAACGTCACCCTCAATGTCCTCTTGTAGAATAAAAGGACTGAATGTTAAATGGGGGGTTCAGTGAGGTCAAGAGAAAATCTGACACTGTATATCAAAGGTAATAAAAGCCCTAAAATAAATCAGCCTCACAAACTTTTATCAAATAACAATGACAACGCTGCATTAAGAAATCCTACTTAGGATTCAGGACCTGAAGTTCATTTCTTAAGTGTTTCAACAACCTGATAATTATAAAGAACAATCTCCTGCTATCTACTTTGAAAGATGGCAATTTGAATTTTCATATAAAAACATTCAAATATAATTAGCAGCAGCTCACTTCAAAATTGCTGTCCTATTAGACAGATTCAAGTCCTACTCTTCTCTCTCCTTTTGATAACTCTTCCATTTTCTTTTACAGTAACAACTAAATGGCATTTTCCATCTAAACTGAGCTGCCAAGATGAATAAAATGAAGGTCACCAGGTCTTGAGCACTAAAAGCTCAATTTAAAAATAAGTCCACAATTCTCGGAGACATCCTTTTTTCAGATCAAATAGACATATTTTATACTTGAGTCCAGATTGTAGAACAGTTTGTTGTTTAGCAAATTATTAGATGATATAAACCTGAATCTGCCTATCTTTGTTTTATGGATTTTGAAATCCTAAGATTTGGATTAATCTAAAAGGAAATAAGCACCAACTTATTATTACTTACCATACTGACTGGCATCAAAGCATGTAAATGGTGAGCCAAGAACTTCAATGAAATAACCCATGCTTCTCAAATGCTGGTACATGTCTCTGAAGTTGGTATGAATGTGGTCACCATTCCTAAAGAGGTGAACAAATCAAATATGTTGTCTAACCATCTCTCAAACTGCTTTCTGATGTACCAGAAACTTAAATTACGTTTTATGGAATGAAATTATTGGGGAGAGGAGGGAAAGGGAAGGGAGGGGAAGGGGAAGGAGGAAGGAGGAAGAGGAAAGGGGAGGGGAGGAAGAGGGGAAAGAAGAGAGGAAGAAGAGACAGAGATTACAATTCACATAAAATAGAACTAAATGGACAACAGAAAGAACATTCAAAAAGCTCAGCATCAAAGTGTCTTTATCTGCCAGGCTGCATAAACTTGCACCAAGTAAAAATAGCAAATAAAATCTAAAATTGAATGAACTAAATATTTATAGTGTCTCTAGAGAAAATGACTTTATCCAAACACTGAAAGAACATAAGCAATGATTTCCTGCATATATTACATTTTAACTTGAAAATAAGCTGCCAACAGATTCAAGTGCAAATTCAGAAAGTATTAGAAGACTTTCTAAAACCAACCAGGCCCTATTCAAAAGAGTGTTCACCAAAGATATATTTATTCTTACCTTGTTTAAAAAGTTAGGCTTTATTGCCTATACACACTGTAGTTATTTGCAAGAAGAAATGTAGATACAGATGCACAGATTTTCAAACAGAGTATTATATTATTCTTCAGAATAAAATTCACTAATAATAGATAAGAATTTACCCTGAGCTAATTGTGCTTCTTCATATCTCAAGATTACCATCCATAAATAATGACCAGAACTGTATAAACATACCAATCTAATGGATCGTTCTTCATTCTTAAATTATCCCTTGGAAAATATCCCGGCGGATAGCAAAGATTGTGATACTGATCCCACAGGATCCGCTTATTCCGAGGGGGGGTTGGGACAATTTTCACTTTGATGGGGAGTTTCACGGTTGACGTTTGCTCAGCACCAACTTTTGACTGAAAACAAGCAAAACAAAATCAAATCAATTTCCTGAACAAAACCCATTTTGTAATCCAACCTACTGATTAATATCCATCCATACGTAACTACTACGCTGTTCCATTTCAGGGCAAACAATGCTATGCAAAGACAGAACAATAAGCAATAAGAAACAGCAAACCCAAGAATTTAAGGCTTGAGATAAGAAACAGAGGAAATATAGCTATGCAGTTAATACCAACAATGTTTTACAACGCCTCTTCATGACGTCCTCTTCTTACAAACCAGTCTTGTTTCAGTCATACCCATGCGCTGTTTCCTACGCATACTTTAACTGAAGGAAGCAAAGACACTTCAGTTATCTGAAGCTTGTGCATTTGTGCTTTTGAACATTTCAAAGCAACTTTTAGGATCCTTCCGAAAAGTTCTGAAGATTCTTAGTCTACAGATCTTACTAGAGAGTGTTGTGTAGTGAGAAGTTATCTCCTTTGGAGAGCCAAACCAATGGATGCCCACGTTACAATGAGGCTACCTGTCCCTCCGAGGCAGTGTTTGCCCATGGCCTCAAGCATGCATACATCAAAACAAGGCAATGATCTTTAAAAGCTTCAGCCAACCTCATTCTCTGCTGGGGAAGAAATGGTGATCATCACGTGGCCTTGCGCTACGCCTTCCCAAACGGCTGCTTTCTTGGCGACGGAGATGGAAATGGCGAGGTACCCTGACCAAGGCCATAAGACAGGAGAGTAGGAAAACGCCACCTCGATGTAATCTCCGTTTTGTGGCAAATAGGGCTGCCAATCCGGCTACAAAGGATAAAAGAGAAAGCAAATTGATCAAAATACTGGGGCCGCAGATGCTGAAGAATTGGAGAAGCAGAACAGTGAACACAATACTGGTTAGAACATAGAATAACATAGAGTAATAGAGCTGGAAGGGACCTTGGAGGTCATCTAGTCCAATTTTCTGCATGGGCAGAAGAGTCTATACCAGGGGTAGGCAACCTTGGCTCTTTTATGACTTGTGCACTTCCAACTCCCAGAATTCCTGAGCCAGCCTGGCTCAGCTTGGAAACCTCTCCCTTTCCCCTCAGCGTGGCTGGCTCAGGAATTCTGGGAGTTGAAGTCCACAAGTCATAAAAGAGCCAAGGTTGCCTACCTCTGGTCTATATCATTTCAGACAAGTGGCTGTCCAGTCTCTTCTTAAAAATCTCACTGGATGGAGCACCCACAACTTCTGGTGGCGCAGTGGTCATAAGGCAGCATTGCAAGCTGACTCACTGCTCACTGCCAGCAGTTCGATCCTGACTGGCTCAAGGTTGAATCAGCTTTGCATCTTTCCAAGGTTGGTCAAATGAGGACCTAGATTGTTGGGGTCAAAAGGCTGACTCTGTAAACCGCTTAGAGAGGGCTGTAAAGTGATGCAGTAGTTGTCCTTTAGCCTGGCTCGGTTTCTCCAGCTCCTACCTTGTCTAAAATTCTCCCAGTGACTCCCATTCCATTCAGGATGGTGACGTTGACAATTGTGGGCATGCCTCCGTAGTAGATGGGCTGAGAGCAATACGGCCACATGTAAGGGCATTCCGTCAAGTCAATGTAACTTGGACTCAGGCTAAAGGGAAAATACAATGGGCAGGCATAAACACACGAGAAGCAATAAACATACACGAAATACTTTTATGTTTCACCGCCCAATGAACGTTGGCCTTTAAACTGGAAATGTAAGGTAGTTCTCGACTTACAACTATTCCCTTAAGAGACCTTTCAAAATCTCAGCTCTGAAAAAAGTGACGGGTGACTGGTTTTCATACCTAGGACCCTTGCAGCATCCCCACGGCCACACGGTCAAAATTTGGGCGCTTGGGAACTGGCATGTACTTAGGACAGCCCACTGTCCTACTGTCATGTGATCACCATTTAAAACTTCCCAGCTGGCTTGTCAAGTGTGAAAACTTTGGCAGCTTCGTGCCTCTGCGTTTCAACAGGATTTGCAGCCAGCTTGTTTATTTTTCCGACGAAAAGGTCTCGTCTGAGCTGTTTCTCTGGAAAGAAACTCACCTGGCCTGCGGCTTGTAACTGTTGAGAATCTGATAGGCTCTGAGAAGATCAAGTTTGCCATGCCCTTGTTCAAACATGTTGACCCCGGGAAGCCGGCGTGCCGAGGCAATCAGAGCCTGCTTCATACTAGCTGGATTCACCATTTCACGCTTCGGAACTGTGCTAAAAGCCAGAAACAGCTGAAATGTTGAGCCTGATCGTGCTGAAGTTTTAAATGAAGCAGGAGTGATTCGTTGTGTTACTAAGAATACCGCTCTCATCATTGTACAGGTAGTCCTCAGCTCACAACCATCCATTTAGTGAGCATTCGAAGTTACAACCGCACTGAAAAAAATGACCGATGAGTGTCTTTTACATTTATGATGGTTGCAGCATCCCCGTGGCCGTGTGATCCAAACTCAAACAATTGGCAACTGGCTCATCCTTACGCCAGTTGTGGTGTCCTGGGATCCCATGATCGCCTTCTGGCAAACAAAGTCCACGGGGAAGCCGGATTCACTTAACAACGGTGTTACTCACTTAACAACCGTAGTCATTCACTTAACAACTACGGCAAGAAAGATCATAAAAGGGAGCAGCATTCGCAACTGTCTTGCTTAGCCACAGAAATTTTGGGCTCAATTGCAGTCGTAAGTTGAGGACTACCTGTTGAAATTCATGATGGAGACGCTTACGTTACAGGCATGATTGGATTAAACACAGGAAAAAGAGTCGTGCTTTTTTTTTTAAAAAAGAAAAAAGATGGGAAAATTTGTCTAAGGTCTGGCACAAAGTTTGGGGAAATGTACTCAAATCTGATCCAAACCTAAAAATTATAAACTTTTAAAAAATGTGATGCGTCCAGCCCACGGGCCGGCAGTTTGACACCCCTGCTCTATGTGAAGCAGGGCTTCCAAGATTTAAAACAACCTCACCACTGCTTAAAAAACTGCCCTCTTTGAAAATTGCCTTTCCCGGAATGCAATTTGCTTTCCTCGGTTGTCCTGGGGTTTGAATGATGATGAACCGATGCAGCTTCACCTGAGAAGCCTGGGGAGGGTCTTTTGATGGAGCACGTACCTTACTAAAAGCGTGACAGCACCTGCCACAACAGGAGAGGCCACACTTGTGCCGGAGAGCGAGCGGCAACCCCCTTTCATGCCAGATCCTCTCACTCCAGAGCCGTACGTCACGATATCAGGCTTGACTCTCCCGTAACCTCCAGGAAGTTCCTAGGGAGAAAAGCCCAATCATCGAGCAGATGGCTTGACGCTCACACTTCAACTGAATGAGATTTATACCAACATCGAACAGAACTTAAGCTGCGCTTTCCACGTGGCGTGTAAAGTGATGGATGACCATGCACCAGGCTAAACCTTTGAGTGCCTTCGCATCACCCTGAGCACGATGCCCCTACGAAGGTGCTCACCCATGTGGTCATCCCTCTGGAGGAGAACCGAGCGATATTATCTTCAAAGTCGATGCCACCAACTCCAATCACATCCATTTGGTCAGCTGGATTGTTGAGTGTGCTGAAAAAGAATGAATATTTTTTATTATTGATCTATTACTTTCTGTTTCCAAGGAGATGAGGGTAGTACCTACAATTCTGCCCTTCTCCCTACTAACTCTTTTTTTAAAACTTCACAATAATCCTGCGAAGAATTAAAAAGCACTCACTGTACAATTCCTTTGTTCCCCTATATGGATATTATATTTCTGAAACAATTATATTTTCTTTTTACTTGTTCATTCACTCTTTTTTTAAAAAAAAATGATTAATTTTGTTTAAAAAAATAATCCTGCAAAGAAATTTAAACCAAGTCCCCCTGATCACACATTATTTTAAATCATAAATTCTATCACGTATGTATTATAGCATGTGTTCTAAGATGAAGGATTACATTGAAAAGAAATCAAGCTATTTGGGGAAAAAAATCAATATTGTTTTTTAAAAATGGCAAAAGCACTTCTTTATTGTAAATTTACTCTGAAAGAATACATCTCTGCTCAAAATATATATATATGAAAAACACCACTTACCCATACAAAGGACCATCATTTCCAATAGCAGAGATCATGATAACGTTATTGGCTGTCAATTCCCACACCTTGGAAATGAAAATAATCAGATGTTAGAAACACAGGGATTAGCTACCTCAAGACTTAATATTCAGAGAAGGTTATATTGTAAAGCAATCCAGGTTTGACTGTATTGATAATAATAGCACTGTATTCCCCGTGCTATTATTATTTTGTGTAAAACCAAAATACTGACTTATTGAACTAAATCTTCTAAGACAAAAGGAAAAAAAGGTCTAATTGCTACCCGTCTCTTTTTCCCCCATCCCCCATGCCGTACCAACCTTGTCTACAAACGGACGGTCCATAAAATCTGGGCCTCCAATGCTAAGATTCAACACTTCGATCTTCTTTAAGATAGCATAGTTGAAAGCATCCAAAAACCAAGATGTATATGAAACCTATTTAAAAATAAAACAGGTCTTAATATTAAACATCACAACAATAACAACAATCCTCAAGGTGTTATCTGCCTGACCTCTTCATGCACACAGAAGGGGAGCCAACACTACCCAAAATTAAGGCGACAGGGAGGTTCCCTGTAATGACCCCAGTATTATAAAGAACTTTGCCCTGGGAAGGGAAGGGAAGGGAAGGGCACTAGAAATTCTGGCAGATGCAATCTCCCTGTACCTGGAGAACACAAGTTTAAGGAATGCTGCACTGACTTCTCTTTATATTTACGTGCCACCTCTTCTCCAGGTATTGAAATGGCACCTGCAGCATTCCCTCCTCCCATTTTTATTTCCATCACAAACTTAGGAAATAAGATTAGGGACTGGTCCAAAGGCCCCCAGGGAGCTTCCACAACTTGGGATGGATTGGTCCTCCCCCCAGTCTCAATCTAACTCCTTAACCACTATGCTATATATTGGTCCTCTCTTTACCTGATTGTTAGTGAAGACCCTGAATATATGCAGTTCGGAGTCTGGAGCAAATCCTTGGCACTCCCTCATGCTAGCTATCACGCCTGCGACAAAGGTTCCATGGCCCAGGCCTGTCGAAGATAAGCCATCAAATAAAATACAAAATTACCACTGCAACATGCAACGGAGAATTCAAACTGGTAAAAGAAAGTTTTGGTTTTGGTGTTGTTTTTTTTTACCATCGTCCAGAGTTCTCTCATTTGTCCAGTTTGTCCTCTCTTTTACATTTTTGAAGTGTGGATGTTTCTCGCTGAGTCCAGTATCAAAGACAGCCACTCTTACACCACCTCCTATTTGTACAAAAGAAGGTTTACACAATCGGGGATTAGCACGAGAGATCCAGTTCCGATGGCGTTTTAAGAAACAATTCCTGCGTGCCTACGCTGTATAGAGAAATACATAATGCCGACGCATAAAAGTTTTAATGGAAATATTTTCCCTGCCTTAAGAGTTTAGCACAGTGTTTCTCAACCTTGACAACTTTAAGGCATGTGGACTTCAACTCCCAGAATTCCACAGCCAGCAATGCTGGCTATGGAATTCTGGGAGTTGAAGTCCACATGCCTTAAAATTGTCAAGGTTGAGAAACACTGGTTTAGCAGGTTGCCTCAGCAGCTTTACGACAGGGAGACTTCAACTCCCAGAATTCCCCAGCCAGCATGACCACAGAAAACACTTCTCTGGTCATGTGGTCAGCATGACTACACCAAGGCATATGGAACACTGTTACCTTCCCACCAAAGTGGCACCTATTTATCTACTCGCCTTTGCCTGCTTTTGAACGGCTAGATGGGCAGGAGCCGAGGCAAGCAACGGGAGCTTACCCCGTCGTGCGGTGCTCAGGTCTCAAACCCGGGCTGCCAGCTTTCCAGCTGACAAGCTCAGCATCTTTAACGCTGAGCCCTTGCGCCCCTCCACATGAATGCTACATAAAGTGGTTTTTGTTTAAAAAAATAAAATAAACCCGCAGTGAGAATTCTTCCAATGTGAAGGATGTTTCATCTTTTCTTTTCTACTAAAAAAGAAAACTCTAACCTTCCTCACCAAAAGTTAGCCCTGCTGTTCTTATGCCCTTTTGTAACTATGGAGAATGCACACGGCACCTACCAACAGGCCTACCTGTAAAGCCCATTTGCCAGAGCACGTCTGCCTGAAGGGTCTGTGCCACCTGCCGAGGGATGGCTCTCAGCAAGCGCCTGCTGGAGTGCCTGCCCGTCGCGTGCCAAAAGCCGGAGCCCAAAGACAGGCTCGCCCTTCGGAGGGGGCGGGATGACTGCCACTTCTGCGTCCATCGGGTCTCGTTACAGGGAGCGGCGGAATCTGCTGGGGGTTTGAGAAGTACAGACATGTCACTTGACCAATTAGAGCAGAGGCCCCCAAGCTTTTGGGAAAGTTTCACAAGTTTAAGTCGTGTTGGCTCAAAGACCACTTAGGGATTTGCTTAAACCCCAATAAAAAGCGTAGTAAAATCGGGTCCGGTCAATGTGATGATTCGTTTAATGGCCACAGTGCCCTTAAATTCTGAAATTCTAGTCCCAGTTGTGCTTGTGAGTCAAGGATTACCTAGACATAAAGCATAATGCTGATTTTTGTAAACAAATTCATAAAAACTGCGTATCTCTGGCGATAATCTATTAATCGTATCTAAATTGCCCTAGGGGCATTTTCAGCCTTGGCAGTTGGGCGAAAACATGTAGTCGGTGATTATCTTGGACATGCCTTGACTCCACCCTTGTAAGGTTGAATGGGCAGGTTCTCTGTCCTGATAACATTCTCAGTAGCTTCAAAGTGAAGTTCAAGGTGAACTAATTATTGCATATTAGAGCATAATCTCTCACAAGGCCAAAGCAAGTGGGCCAAACTGAAAGAGGAATAAAAATAAGACTTTGTGGACTCCTCAACTGATACGGAAAAGAAACTGCAATTTTTTTTTCAGCAAATGCAGAGATTGGGCACTATAGGCTGCAGGGATATTCTGGGAAAGAAGAAACAGTATTTCACTCCAGTCAAGAGATTGCTTTGGAGGCTGTTGGCAGTGAGGATGGTGAAATCAGTCATTCCTCTCCTCCTCCTCCTCCTCTCTGGAAACCCCATTCCCTTCTAGCACTGATGATGTTACCTAGTTGGGTAATGAAACATCTGCAAGAAAACAGACCTTTTTTTGGCAGCTGCAGCACATTGCTGGCTCATACTTAATTGGTGGTCCACTAGGACTCCTAGATCCCTCTTGCAATTATTATTGTTGAACCAGGTAGTACCACTATTCTGTACCTATGCATTTCATTTTTCTTGCCTAACTGTAAAACCTTACTTTTCTCTATCCTGAATTTCGTTTTTCAAAGGAAACTCATTTTTAAAATGTGGTTTTAAAAAGCAAACTTGATTTTGGAAACGGCAAAATTCCAGAGGAAGCGAATGAGGACTGGCCAATTCTTCCCAGGAGCAATTAATTCACTGAAATGCCGAGCATGCTTACTCTCGGTGTACTTTAGCGAGCGAAAGACTTTCCTCTGTGGCGTAACCCGTTTGATGTTGGGATGGTCTTCGAGCGTCTGCACTCCAACCGTCTGATTCTCGTCAATCTGGATCACTTCAAAGTCACTGGGGTAATCGCTGGCTGGGTTGTTGCGGGGCACAATCCTCCAGCTTTCTATGTCGCTGTTCTTGAGTGCTCTCGAAATGAATTTGCTTCTTGCTTGGGCTGAGAAGTAGCCATTGAACGCCACGATGTATTCTGCAAAGGGACCGTTTATCACATATTAGAAAAGGCAACGGAAACTTTAAAACTGGGTAGGGGTCTAAAGCCTTTTACTGGAACAAGTTCGGGAAAGGCCGCCAAATCAACTCCTCGAAGGAGACACGGAGGGAAGGGCCAGATCCCACAAGCACAAACAATGGGGAAACCAGCAGGAAGTCAAAAGTCACTCCAGCCACTTTTAGGCCTGCCTACATTCCACACAGCCTGTCCCAGCCGCGCTCCGGAGTACCTGCTCCAGTACCCTGGCTGATTTCACAGGAAGTTTGCCATTGCTTGCTTCTAAGGGCCAAGAGAGAATGACTGGCCCAAGGTCACCCAGCAGCTTTGCGCCTAACGTAGGACTAGAACTCTTTGCCTCCCTATTTCTAGCCTGGTGCCTTAACCGCTATACCAAACCGCCTCCCTCATTAATTACTACAGGTTATTAAATCTGACTATGTAAACGTGTTGATGCAGGATCACCTCGATGCACTTGCTGTTCACACAGACTGATGAGTCCTGACACGGCAAGCCCCAACACATCCGTAACCGTATCATGTTACGGCAGATGCTCAGCCGGGATCCAATATTCCCCAAGATTAGAAAGCTGGGAAGTTAACGGCTGCAGTCCATGACTCATCTCCGGCTTAGCGCGAAACAGATTTCATACACCACACAGAAGGTGTACTTTGCCGACTGCGACAAAGTAGTTAATAATGAGCTAGACGTAGCCAAGGTCAGAGTCTGCAAGGCCAGTTATGTTATTTGGCCTCCTGAGGACAACAATCCTACAATAATAAAAATATGCTGCAAATAAATTACTCAGCCTTTCGCTGCCATGATAAAGTTTCTCTACTACGCGTATTTATATTTATATAAATATGTATATATTTATATTTATATTTGCGTTTTCCAAAGGCTCCGGTCAACCTGCTGCAAAGAACTCCTTACCGTGTTTTACGACGGTTGAGGAGAATTCCACCTTCAGGGTCAGATGAGAGCAGTCGGGGCACAAATGACTGTCGTGAGAGGAGGAATTCCCCAGCCTGGTGCCCAGGTGCTGTTTGCCACAGAGTAAGATTGCAGTGAGAAACAACCAGGTGTTTGCAAGCCGCATGTTCAGGAAAGGAGAAGGTTTCATTTCCAGATTGCCATGGATTCAATTCACACAGTGATTCTCCATGAACCAGTAGTTCTTTCTCTTTCTCCCCCTCAGTCTCTGGGTTTCACGGAAAGCTGCTCTTTTTAAGTGCTCTTTACGTTGACAGCGCTAAAGTTTTGTCCCAGCCAAGCAAAAGTCTTGTCTGCATAGTCTTTCCGGATGAAACCTAATCATCAGGCTGATTTCTTCCTCCGTTTTTTCTCCATTTTTCATCACAGGATCCTGTCACTCGGGATTCAACAGGTCAGCCATGGACTCCATTTCAGATATGACCAGGTGGAAACTAAGCCAAAATTTAGGGGTAAGGGTCACCGTTCATATTCTTTTCAGATGCAACCTGTAGAAAATAAACATCGTATGAGTTAAATATTTGTTAACAGATTGACATAGTGATAAGTATCTGGGCTGCAATGCCATGACCTGACAACCTGTGGAAGGGCACTGGGAATAAGGACTGTAAAAACAAGATTGTGACTGCCTCACACATTCCATTGGTTGCAGGTAAACTACAAGGCCAAACAGGGTCAGTTTGGTGAAGTGGATAACAGTACCAGGCTAGAAACTGGAAAACCGTGAGTTCTAGTCCTGCCTTGGGCACAAAGTCAGCTTGGTGATCTTGGGCCAATCACTCTCTGTCACAACTGACCCATCACAAGACCCTCACTTGACACGCCCATACCTAAAGCTCTTATAAACAGAAAAACACTAACATCCCCTAAACCATTGCAACATGTGACGCGGCGAGTTTGACACCCATGCCCTAAACTATCCTGAAGATGTTACCTAGCCTGGTAACGAAAGGCTCGGAAACCAACCCACAAGCTCGGAGAATGAACCGTCGCCCTCATCCTACACCCGAGCATCAGATATTTGCCGCGAATGTTTGTAAGTTGAGAACTACCTGTATTGAAGCAGCTGCAACGTGCTTTTTCACCTGAACTGGATAAGAAGTACTACAGGAATTAGATCAGGATATTCTCAACGGAAAAGAGCTTCAAATAGCTATAACTTATTTACTTTGGACAGGTGACTCAGAAACTGGCTTGAAGCTATTTACACAGTGGCTGCATAAATCTTGCCAGTGAAATATGCAACTTAGCAGGACGGGCCAAAGGTGATGTCAAAAATAGGTTCACTAACAAGGAGAGGTTAGAGGAAAGGAAAGTGGTAAACAATAGCCAAGAAGCCAAGTCTACAGTCCAGCCTACCATCCCACAAAAAGAGCAGAAATAAAAAGTAGGATTATAAGACATCTACACCCACTCCACCCACTAGAGTGAGGAGGCAAGGAAGGTTGTGGGTCCCATCTGGCGGGACCCAGGCCAGTTCAGTTTATGACATGCTTGCTCTAAATCAGGGGTCTTCAAACTTGGTCCCTTTTTTTTAAATAATATTTTATTAATTTTCCAATTCTACATTTATTTAAAAAGCAACGTGGTGACTGGGCTAATCAATAGTTTGATAACAAAATCCTTAGTACAAATCTCAAGTTGCAACATAAAGTATTTCTTCTCTTTTTCCCTTAACATTCATTGTCTCGTATTCAAGCTAGTACAGTTCTTATTATATCAACTCAATAAAAACATCACTATAACATTTATCAATACATTTTTAGCTTATACGTATCTTAATTACATTCAATCTTCATAAACAATCCATATCCTGTTATTAATTTTTACCCAATTTTTAATTTCTCACCAATATTCCAATGTAACCTTTCACGTTTATCATTTTCAAACCTTAGGTAACCAAGATTTCCCTTGTCTCAATTCATAACAAAACCTAATATCCAAAAGTACGTATTTTATCTATTTGAACGTAACCTTGTTCTATTTCCTAAGTCGCTCATGAGCAGGGGTCTTCAAACTTGGCCCTTTTAGGACTTGTGGACAAAGCTGGCTGGGGAATTCTGGGAGTTGAAGTCCAGGAGTCATAAAAGGGCCCAAGTTTGAAGACCCCCTGCTCTAAATCATCAAATCTTGCAGTAAGCTTTTTCTCCAGGACTTGCTCAAAGACAAACATCTGTAAAGGTGCACTGCAAATGTTTTTACTTTTTCACGCCCTCCCCGTCCAAATTTTGCCAGTTGTCTTAATACATTTGACAAACCGATTCCCTTAACTTCACCTTCGTTATCGTCTCTTTTGTACAATAAGAACAATAATGGCATTCCTTCAGTCACCGGGTGCAGCTTCACAGACATAAAAGAAAGGCATAAGTTTTTCTTACGAGGTGGTTATGCAACTTGCATTTACATACTTTGTAAGTAAACTATGCCTCTGTTTTAACTTTCTTCTGTTTTCCATACCAGGAGGTCTTCAAACTTGGCCCTTTTAGGACTCGTGGACTTCAACTCCCAGAATTCCTCAGCCAGACAAGCTGGCTGAGGAATTCTGGGAGTTGAAGTCCACGAGTCCTAAAAGGGCCGAGTTTGAAGACCCCCCCTTGCTCATAGGGTTGCCAGGTGTCCGCTATTTGAGTGGACAGTCCACTTTTTTCACATTATGTTCACTATTTTTTTTCACAAAATAGTGGACATTTTTTTTTATTCAAAAGCTTTAGGATGAAATGGTACGTAATCTAAAGCTGTAGTCTACTTTTTTTTAACTACTTAAAACCCCCACCCCCCGCTTGTCCGCTATTTTTTGGAAGCAGACCTGGCAACCCTATTTCTCAACCTTGGCAACTTGAAAAGATATGGACTTCAACTCCCAGAATTCCTCAGCCAGCTTTGCTCCAGGTATTTACCTCCAGGTATTCCAGCATAGTTATTGAGCTGCTAAGTGGGTATTTGATCCTATGTTTCCCCGCTTCCACTAAACCAGGAGTCTTCAAACTTAGCAACTTTTAGGGTTGCCAGGTGTCCACTATTTGAGTGGACAGTCCACTTTTTTCACATTATGTTCACTATTTTTTTCCACAAAATAGTGGACATTTTTTTATTATTCAAAAGCTTTAGGATGAAATGGTATGTAATCTAAAGCTGTACAGTCTACTTTTTTTTACTACTTAACCCCCCCCCCCCGCTTGTCCGCTAATTTTTGGAAGCAGACCTGGCAACCCTACCTGCTCATGACCGTCATTCACACTTAACGACCGTTGCAGCATTTTTTTCCCCCCCTGGTCACGTGATCAACATCCGCCTGGCAACTGACTCGTACTTACGACGGTCGCAGTGTCCCGGGGGGGGGGTCAGGCAATTCCCCTTTTGCAATCTTCCCGTTCACTTAACGACCGCGGGACTAACTTAACAACCGCGGCCAGGAAAGCGGTCGTAAAACGGGGCAAAACTCAGCGAAACGTTTCACGGAGCCACAGAAATTCCGGTCGTAAGTCGAGGACGAACCTGCAGTCCCGGCCCCCTTCCGAAGTCCTGACGGGGGACCCCCGCAACCGCCGGCCGAGCGGAACCGGGCCGCGAAGTCCAAGCGGGGCCTGAAGGGCAGGCCCGCTCCCTCCCCGTGGCCCGCTCCGACTCACCGCCGCCTCAGCGCTTCGGGGCCTCAGGCTTCGCGCGACGAGCTCCGGGGCGAGCGCGGTTCCCCTCAGCTCGGTCCCAGCAGCGTCGGAGAAACTCCTTCCATGAAAAAACGGGCGACGGCGAAGCGCGGCGCCTTCTGGGACGGGTAGTCCTGGCGCCGTTCCCCCCACGAAGAACTGGCCGGCCGCAGGAACTACATTTCCCAGAGCGCAGGCGGAGTTGCGTTCGAGCCAACGGACGGTGGCCGCGTGAGCCTTTTCAGAGAGTGCTGCGCGTGCCCCAGGGCGGCCGGCCCGCGGACGCCGCTAGGCCTTGTGGGTCGTGTAGTCTTGAAAGGCAAGTCGGGGGCTCCCGGCAGCCGTCCCCAAACCGGGACGCCCCTTTGGTGTGGACTACAACTCCCAGCACGTTTCAGCGGCGTTGCTGTGAAGAATAGGAATTGCAAGTTGGAAGCCCCTTAAATGCATAGTATCCAACTTGATAAAAAGCTAAGTTTAGTTATATATGAATTTCCCCGCAGCAGCTGTGAATATTGGAATTTATGCTCTGCCATGTGACCTGTTATTCTATATGATTATTCTGGATCTATATAATAAACATTTATACCAGCAAGATGCGTATTATTGCACTAGGAGTTTTTAAGACGAAATTGGACAATTATTTACCTGAAATGTTATAGGGTCTCCTGCTTGAGCAGGGGGTTGGACTAGACGGCCTCCAAGGTCCCTTTCAGCCCTATGATTTTATTGTTCTTCCTGTTCTACTCTATTCTCCTCTACTGTACTCTACGAGCATTTATTTTGTCCAGAATAAAGATGCTCAGGAGTGTTAGATATTTAAATATTAAAATTGTTCTGTATTTTGCCCTTCTGTCCAAAATGCAGAAAACATTTGTATTCATACATCTTTCTGCCATGTAAATTCATTTATTGTATATTTTCTCTTTTGTATTCTTAACTACTCTGTTGCTATGTTTTAAACTCTATGGTTTAGCGCCTATTTTATTTCTATTAGCTGTTGTGATTGCCAGTCCTAATGGAAACAGAATACAGTTTATATATATATATATATATATATATATAAACAAGAACCACAAATATTTCCTTACGAGTAAGCCTTTACTAGAGCAAACACACATCAGTTCAAGCCACTTGACGTTGTGGCTAAGACTCTAAAAGAAAAAAAGATGATCCACTTCAGTTTGATATCATGACTATAACTCCAGGTATAATATATGGTAGAAAGTACTAAGTAACATCTGACTTATCTTTTTAAATAGCTTTGCACAGCCAGCAAATTGCTAGTTGAAAGGGGGGGAAGTATGAATTTATTCATAGGGCTAGATCACTCAAAATCTTGAGAGCTAGTTGTTCGTCTAATAACCAGCCCATAATGTGGCATATTTGCCTTTGTTTTAGAATATTAAGTAAAGAGTTCGTCCCCCATGGTTTATGGCTTTTGATGCTGTGTGATCCCATGCAAGTGGGTTTACTCACCAAACCATGGTTCACAAATCAGGGCTAAACAGGGTACACCAACCAGGTCTACGGCTGCTAGCCCTGTTTACGGCACTTATTAACTGCTTTACTTTTATATCACTCTACAGTTTTCATTCCTGTATCTCCTGTCTCCAAAATGTTGGGAAACAGAGCTGTTTGTTTTTACCAATCCTTGTTCGATAGTCTCTAAGGATACAAAAAGCGGAGTTAGGGGCTCCCTCCACTTTGGTTACCTGTCTTACCTCAGGATCTGAAAATTACCGTGCCCTGATTCCTCTGAAATCACATTGAATTCAAAAGACGCCACCAGCAGTTCATCAGCCACCCTGCCTGGGGGGAAGACCCATATTTCACAGAAATTAAGCCTAATTGTTGCTCAAGTCAAATTGTTCAGGAGCCTCCTACAACTGGTCAATTAACCCACTTTAGATACACTGGAGGACCACTCTCTTCCCTCCCAGCCAGCAGGATTACTAGGCTGGCATAGGATAAGAAGAGAAGGAATCTAATACCTCTGGAGCAAGGCAGTTTGGGAAATTGGTTGTGAGGCTGAAAAGTCAAGGACTCTGGGCCACCCTATCTCCAACATCCCCATGAGACAGCCATGTCAGTTGAGATCCTAACATCTATCACAGCACTGTCCACTCCGAAGGATGGTTGTAGACATCATACATTCAACAACATCCTGATACAGCACAAGACTGCACTGATTTGAAGAAGGACATCTCTGTTGAACAGTTATATCTTGGGGTACCTTCAAGGGTAATGTTGCATCAAACTTCCATCAGAGATAATTCAATTGGGGTTGATGAGTGTTGGAGAAAGTTGATCTACAATGCCCTATTGGCAGATATTTTTTTCTTTTTGCTCTTCTGGAACCCAAGTTCTTCAACAATTCAATTGCTCCATCATCCAGACAGGTTTCTTGCGTCTTTTACTGAGGAACCATGAAGAATTCTACATAAGTGATGCCTCAGGCTGGAGAATATTATGCCAGCTTACTAAAAGTTTGTTTCAAGTGTCTTCTTTCAGCTACGTCCAAGCTAAACTTCCTTCAAGTCTCAAATACATGATTTCAAACAAATAATGCAAGCAGAAAAGAATCCGTGTGAAGAAGTCAGGATTTTGTAGCTACAGTCAGTCTAAACTTCAAGATGTTATTGGTGCTCAAGGCAAGATCTTCACAGACATTTTTTTCAAAGTGACTTCTGGCAGTATTTTATTCTGGGTACCAGCCAAGCCCAGAACCATTCAGGGACAAACCTTGCTAAAATCATCTGTAAGATAAAAGAAGGGCTTTTGTTTTCACACAAAAGAATTCATAAGACAACTTCTTCTACAACTAAAGTGTTAACAATAATTCTGTTTACCATAGTCAAATAAATTAAAATCCAAAATGGTTCAGAATTTGTCTCCATTCCACATTTTCCTATTCCTTATTTTTCAAAAGGAAAAGGTAGAAACTTTTATAGACCTTGAACAGTAAAATAAAGCAAGACCTAAGCAACTAAAGGCTTAAACATATGAAGAACAGTTGCAGAAACTGGGAATGTTTAGTTTAACAAAGAGAAAGACTAGGGTTGACCTGATAGCGGTCTTCCAATATTTGAAGGGCTGCCACAAAGAAGAGGGGGTCAACCTATTCTCCAAAGTGCCTGAAGGCAGGACAAGAAGCAATGGATAAAAACTGATCAAAGAGAGAAGCAATCTAGAACTAAGGAGGAATTTCCTAACAGTTGGAAAATGGAACATTTCTTCAGGAAACCCTTGCATAAATATGGCAACACATACAAAAACTTCACAATGCAATTCATCTCTAACTTACACAATCCACATTTTGCTGCAATATAAAGCAACAGGCTGGCAGTTGAGTTGGGGGTGGGTACAAATTCCCGGCAACACAAAGGCTAGCTAACATTGTGTGGTGTGGGCTAAGTTCAAAACGTGCTGGGTTATTTTTATTTTTTCCAATCTCTCAGGGAATCTCGTGTAAGAAAAAGCTGCTTAGCTCACGTTTTAAACTCCTGCCCAATCTTGGATCGGCTATTTCTGGCGACGGGAAGACAAAATGTAAAGAAGCTATGGAAAAAAGCATTCTTACCAGGAGCGTATGTGGCCAGTATCCTGTCGTTCTTCGGGAGACACCGAGGGTGGTGACTGCGTGACGGACATACTCATCAGGCGAAGGCACAAAAAAGCTCATTTTGGAGAGGGTGCTACTTAGCGTTGTCACGTTGGTGCAAACGAAGAACGGAATTAAGCTCTGAATGAAAATGCCCTGGGAGGCATATTCATAGTGAAGTGATCTGCTGAAGTGATCCAGGTAAGTCTGCGGAGAATAAAGGATGGGGAGGAAAGAAATGAAACTCTGAGTTTAGACCATATAGGAGGGGGCCAAGGGTGAGGGTGGAACACAGCTTGACTCCCCTAGACCATTTGTGGAACGTAACGACTCTAGGCTGCTGACATGCTTAACTCCACCCTCACCAGCTCTGCCTTCTCTTCTCCTACGATTGCTCTCCTTTTAGTACCGACTTGATAGGCAAATTGTACTAAAAGGATAAGATGAGGGAGCAACCACCTCATGTGCCCTCCTCAGTCCGGTTAGGAAATCAACACCCACAGACATCCTTTTCCCCTGTCGACATATACCTTGGAGGCCGAATACGCTGTGTACCGGGGACAGGGATTGCAGCAGCTGAGAGAAGAAACGTTGACAATGGCCCCCTTCTTCCTCTGCACCATGCCCGGCAACACCAAGTGTGCCATCATGTTGGCAGCTCCAATATTTACATTGATGAACTCCCAAACCTGAGACTCTGTCAAACTGGTGAAGGAATCGGGCAGAGGGCTGAGCACCCCAACGTTGTTCACTAAGACGCCAATCTCTTTGCCTTCCAGAGCCTTCTTGATGACCGGATAGGCCTCACGGCCCTTGCTAAAATCCGTTACGACCGTCAAGGTGCTGATGTTGTAAGTCTCCACGATCTCTTTAGCGGCAGCTTCTAATTCTTCCCGGTTCCGGCTAATCATGATGAGGTCGACTCCATAATTGGCCAACTCTCTGGCGTAGGAAAGGCCGATGCCTGAGGTTCCTCCTGCAAGGAAGCAGAGGCTCATGGGCCGCAGAGTCAACCCAGCAAAGAAAAGGAGGCAGAAGGCAGAGGAGGAGACAGGAGATCCTCTTGCCAAGAAGGATCAATCGATAACCCAAACCAACCAACATCTACCAGTGTTTTTCAACCCTGGCAACTTGGAAGACTTCAATTCCCAGAATTCCCCAGCCAGCCTTTTTCTGGCATTCCACATTTCAGCTACAACAGAGCTGAGCCCAAAATTTCTGCTGCTAAGTGAGACAGTTGTTAAAACAATTTTGCCCCCATTTTACAACCTTTCTTCCCAGAGTTGTTAAGCGAATCGCTGCAATTCTTAAATTAGTAACGCCGTTGTAAAGTGAATCCGGCTTCCCCTTTGACTTTGCCTGTCAGGATCACATGACCCCAGGACACTGAAACCGACATAAATATGAACCGGTTGCCAAGCATCCAGATTAGGGATGCTTTTTTCAGTGCCAAAGTTGTAACTTCAAATGGTCACTAAACAAGTGGTTGTAAGTTGAGGACTTCCTGTACTTGGAATGTCCAGTATCCTTCTGTGACATCAGAGTATTTCAGCCAATGACTCCAGTGCCTCCAGCAGCTAATGGTTAGCTTAGCTGCCTGGAAATTCTGGGAATTGAAGTCCACAAGTCTTAAAGTCACCCAGGTTGAGAAACACTAGCCCAGGGATAGGCAACGTTGGCTCTTTTATGACATGTGGACTTCAACTCCCAGAATTCCTGAGCCAGCATGGCTGAGCTTGGAAACCTCTCCTTTTCCCCTCAGCGTGGCTGGCTCAGGAATTCTGGGAGTTGAAGTCCACGCGTCATCAAAGAGTCACGGTTGCCTACCCCTGCACTAGCCTGTACCTACGCAGAGTGGAAAATCTGAAAGCAGAGGCCTAGTTGTAGATTAACACCAGGACTCTTGTACATCCTTTTAACTCCGATGGAGAGATGGCATGTAAAGCCATCGGGCGTTCCTTACCTGTGACCACAGCCCATTTTCCATATCGCTTGCTTAAGTCAGGCCGGCCAAAGATCCGTGGAACAAAATGCACCCTGATCAGCACGTAGGTGTCACTCAAAACCGTGACGCACACCTTGCTTGCGTAGAAAGCGCCCACAACCGCCAACATCTCTACACAGTAATGGTAGGACCGTCCGATCTCCTGCATCAACAGGGAGAAGCTGTCCACCGCAGCCATAGCAACCAGGTATCTTGAAAGGGGGGAAAAAATACGAGAGATATCAGTGAGGATGAATTCATGTGAGGTGCAGGGAGTCCTCAACTCACAATCACTCGCTTAGCAACCAAGTTACGATGACACTGAAAAATAGTGACTTATAACCAGTCCTCACGCTTAACCATTGTGGCAGGATCTCCACAGTCACAGGATCCAGATTTGGGCTCTTGGCAACTGGCATATATTTAGGATAGTTGCACTATCCCAGGGTCACGTGATGTCCATTTGAAAATAGAATAGAACAGAATTAGAATAGAAAATAGAATGGAATGGGTAGAATAGAACAGAACAGAATAGAATTTTTTATTGGCTAAGAGTAATTGGACACACAGCCAGCTTTCAACAAGCATATAAATCCTTCCATTCCCCACCATCCAGTCAGAGCTGAAGAAGCTTCTTGGATGAGAAGCGAAACATCTTCAAAGAAAAACAAGAAAGTCCAGTTGCTGCTTGAAAAAAAAGCCCCTTTGGGACAACCAGGACCTGGATGACCGAGAACCTCCATAGACAAACCACATCGATTTTAAAGACACACCGTTATTGCAAGGCATGGCATAAGCATCATCTAGAGAACAGCAAGAACAAATTCCTAGGCAGATTAAGGGCAAGCCAATTAAGATAGAATCTCTTCAAAAGGGGTTGGTTTTTTCCCCCCTCAACTGAACTTTCCAGCCTGGCCCTCCCCATCTTTCCCACCGCTGAATCAAGCTAAACCTGGCTGATTCAGCTCCATATATTCAAAAATCAGACTCACTCCATTCAGTGGCCATTGGGTTTTACAGCAAGAACACCACACCCATAATTATTTTTAAACCATGCATTTTTGCTTTTAATCCTCGGGGGTTCAGACATCACCCAGAAATTGAGATTTTCAAATTGCAGCAGGCATCACTATTCTACTCCGACCTGGCAAACATGATTTTTTTTAAAAAAAATAATCTATTGATTAATCGTATTTGTATAGCCTCCCATCTCAGATAGGCAGCTAAATAGGGTGCAGAAATAGCCAGACTCATCGGTCGTTGCTTTTAAAAAGCAAAGAGACAAAACGGCAAATCCCCCATATTTTTTTCCTCTGATTTAATCTTACCAGGTGTTCTCTGATGCAGGTAGCCTTTGCATCACAATATAACATCTGCAAGGTTGCAACTTCCCCCTAATCCAAATCCAAACCCCTTTCTTTTAGCCTAGGTTGCCTTCTAGCTAGCAGAAAAACTCGGAAGGTGGAGTTTGGAAAGGGGCCGGCTAATGTAATGGTTCCTGAATCCAATTCCGTAGGATGCACAAGCCATTTTTTCCATGTAACCTTAGGACCCTTTCTCCTCCTCCAAATGTCCAGCTCCCAGGTCCTGAACGCGGTGTAATAAAAATCAGCACAGAATTTAAAGACGCTTTTCCTGGGGTGACTCTTTTTAAAAAAAACATTTAAATATATTAAACAATCGAATACTGTCAAGAATTACTTTGGAGGAGGGGCTTTAGCCATTTACAGCGACGCTACTATACCTATCTTCCAGGAGATTTATATCTGGTTCAGTGAGAGAGTTACACTACACTCCTCGTGAGAAGAAGTCCTTCCGTTAGAACAATCTGGAAAGTTTTTCTTTTACAATTCAAATTAGGGAGAAAGGCTTGGCCATCCTGACGATCATAAATCTTGCTCTTTTCCCCTGAGGTTTGCTGATTTGCTTTCCGATACGTGAACCCGCAATATGGTTTTGAAACCGCGCGACGCGAATCTTCCCTTTTCGTACCTCTATTGTCTCGGTTTTGGAGCGCCCGCGACTGGAAGCAAGAGACATCCGGCATCGCCAATCGGAAAGGGAGGCGGGGCTTAGCGAGAGAGACAGCTGGCCTGGGGGCGCGTGCGCGGAGGCGTGCGTGGTGCGTCGTCGCCAGGGCAACGGGGAAGCCGTTGGCCGAGAGAGCCGTTGGAGCCGGGAAAGGCGGCGGCGGCGGCGGCCGGAGGCGAAGGGTCGCTCTCCGCTTCTCGCTGCGGGAGGAAGCGGGGCCCGCTGAGGAGAGAGTGAGGCGGCGGGGGCGCATGGTTATCAGTAGCCTTCACACACTGTAACCGATCACGAGTTGAATATTGGTGGTTCTCGACTTACGACGGCTCGTTTAGTGACCGCTCCGAGTTTCGACGGCACTGAAAAAAAAGTGACCCGTGACTGTTCTTCACGCCACTTGTGTAGCCTCCCCGCGATCACGTGATCAAAATCAGCTGCTTGGCAATCGATTCGTACTTATGACCATCGCTGCATTTCCCCCTCCCCCCCATGGTCACGTGATCAAAATTCAGGACAGCTGGCAATTGACTCGTAGTTATGACGGTCGCAGTGACCCCGGGGCTTGCGTGATCCCCCTTTTGCGACCTGCTGACAAACAGAATCAGTGGGGGAAGCCGGATTCACTTCACAGCCGTGTTACTAGCTTACCAACTGCAGCGACTCACTTAACAACCGGTGGCAAGAAAGGTTGCAAAATGGGGCAGGATTCACTTCAGTGTCTCCCTTAACAACAGAAATTTCGGGGTCAGTTGTGGTCGTTAAGCCGAGGACTACCTGTATAAAATGTATTAATCATGAAAAATTGTGGTGGTTTGAGTGCTCCAGAATGCTAACATTCATTCACAGAAGTATAAATGCAACAGCTGTGCAACCATCGCTGAATTTATTTATTTATTAATTTATTTACTATTTAAATTTATATACCGCCCTATCTTCCTTACAGGACTCAGGGCGGTGAACAGGCAATAATAAAAATCACAATAAATATTGAATATTGACAAGACACGGGTGTTCCCTGACTCAGAAGCTTAAATCCACTCTGGATGAGAGGTTTTGTGCCAGTCTTCCTTCCAGCAGAACTCTAAATAGAAGACATCTTTATTCATAGTTTTTACTAAAATAGTTTTTTCAGAGCACACTTGCTCACGCTTATAGAGCAAAATACTGTGAAGTGAACTGTAATTTAAAACTGTGCTTCAAGGCGTTGAATGCACGACAGAACAATATAAAATAGTCCTTGGCTTACGACTACAGTTGAGCCCCAAATTTATGTTGCTAAAAGAGACTGGTAAGTAAGTTTTGCAATCTTTTACAATCTTTTTTTGTCACGTTTGTTAAGTGAATCACTTGCAGTTGTTAAGTTAGTAACCCGGTTGTAAAGTGAACCCGGCTTCCCCATTGACTTTGCTCGTCAAAAGGTTGCAAAAGGGGGACCGCGTGACGCTGCGACCGTCATAAATACGAGTCAGTTGCCAAGCCTCTGAATTTTGATCATGTGACCCTGGGGATGCTGCAACGGTCATAAGTCACCTTTTTCACTGCTTTTTAACTTCGAACAGTCACGAAACAAAATGTTGTAAGTTGAGGACTACCCGTAAAGCCTATTATAAATGCCTGGTCTTCTGTTCTAGGTGACAAATTTGAAGATGCACCCACCCAGTGAAAAATCTGGATTAGGAGAGGCTGTTGCAACAGAGGGAAATGACCAAGAAATAAAAAACTGTGAGCAGGAAGGCAGCCCTTCTAGCAATGGGGACGGCTTAATTAAAGCAGGTAGCGGATCCAAGAAAAGAGGGGATATAAATGCTAGTTTTGACCATGAAGTATTGATAAAGTATATTGGCTAACTTGCAATCATTGTTGTCTGAAATGTTGCTCTCTAATTGCTTCCTATTTCATTACAATTGGTTCCTAAAGCACCTAAAAAGCTACTAGAGGTGCTAAAATAACTTTAGTGATGCATGATAAGCTATAGCTCAAAAAAAATTCCATTTTGACTGAAGAATTTACCTGGATGAGTAGCAAAACATCTCAGGTTTTAATAAACTTTGGACCAGTTGCCACGATTTAATCATTCTAGATACTTTTGGCCTGAATGATTGAGTCTTATTTACATATGATCAGCTATAATTTAGTTTACTTCTCCCTGGCTTACTATGCGACACCACATCTTTGAAGTTCTTTGCAGACTATAAAGCGCCCATTCTGAGGCTGTTCGAACTTCAAACGGTCATAAAGTGACTGGTTGTAATTTAAAAACAACCTGTACCATAAACATGCCCCTTGCTTTATTTCTCAGTCATAGAAGCATGGAGAAGTGAACAAAATATAACTGCTTGACCCAGTTTTTTCCCCCATTTTCTAGCCATTTCAGGCTCCTTTTCAGTTCTTGTTTGCAAGTTCATTTTTTAAAAGTTCCTTCAATTCATGCTCTAAGAGGCAATAGCCTCACAGGCAGCTAATGCAGACCTGCATTATTGCATGAGTCTTGATTCCTACGGAAATTGACTCACCTGATGCGAAGCAGCCTCAAAAATATTCTGGGGCACTCAGCTCTTTTATAGTGATGCCAGCATAATTCCACACCTGCACTTCGCTGACTCTGTCTCTGTCTCTCCAACTCTTAGAAGAAAAGCCTCAACTGCCTGAAGGAGAGGAAGGGGTAGAAAGGGCCATTAGCTGTGAGCATCAAAAACTGAAAACTGATGATGTTGAGTATAGCAACGGAGAACCAGGTAATTTCTTCCATTCGTTCTTGTTCAGTCTGTTCCATTACAACCTAACAAGCACTTTTAAGAGGTAAGATTGGTCCGGTATTCTGTTTTCTACCATGGCTAGCACAATATAGCAGCCTTCCCCTTTTGGTTCCCAAGACTTGACAAATCTAGGCTGGGTTCCTATGTTAGGTATAAAGGTAAAGGTTTCCCCTATATCCAGTCATTTCCAACTCTAGGGGCAGTGTTTATCGGCATTTCTTAGCCAAGGGAGCCAGCGTTGTCTGAAGACATTTCTGTGGCCATTTGGCCAGCATGACTATCTGCCAAGGAATACAGAACACTGTTCCTTCCCACTAAAGTGGTACCTATTAATCTACTCGCGTTTGCATGCTTTTGAATTGCTTGGTGGGCGTCTTTAAACCCTTAGCCACTGCTCCCCCATGTTAGATATATCACACATGTTTAACCAAGTTTTGTTGACTAAACCACATGTTGTAAGGAATAAGGTGCATTATGGCATAGTCTGATTGCATGCACAGTCACAGTCTCTAGATAATGTAAAAACTCAGATTGATTTGCATGAACATACAGCTGGTATGCAATGCAGATTCTTTCCTACTTAATTTCTACACATCTGGCTCCTACTAAAAAACAGAAACTGCATTTATATAGCAAGAACAGGAGATAGCCTGACGCAATGTACTGTACGTTCTTTAAAAAAAAATGAAAGTATGTTCACGTCACTTTTCACCAAGAAATTCAGGATGATATACCAATTACATTATCCTACGTACCGTATGTTTTACCATCTTTGCTTTCTACCATCTTTGGATTCTAGACTGAATTTTAGTTTTCATTGTAAAACTGAATCATTCGAATCTGAAGAATGTTTAATTCTGAAGCGTGTTTACTTGTCATGTTTAATGTTCAAGCACCACCGAAAAGAGATAATTCTGGGAGTGACCCGGATCAACAGACTATTAAGACAAATAATAATCATAAGCCAGTAACTGATTCACCCTCTGGACAATCAGAATTAAACAAATGTGGCTTGAGGTAAGTAATTTTTGTAATAGGTATTCTCTTTTTAAGAGAAAAACAAAAAATTGATATTAAGGATAGTTGAGAGGCAAAAGCCTGATCACAGTTTCCTCCGTCAGTTATTTTACTTGTTAGAATGAACCATGATAAAGTGTTATATCTTTGCTGGCCCTGGCCAGAATTAAATCAAGTTTTTGATGCAGGCTTTTAGCAAAATTTAAGTTTTAACACTGTGCCATTGGCAAGTAGTGAATTTTAAATACATCTGTGCACTGCTCCTGGCTAACAAAGCTATACTGTCTTCTGAATAATCCTAGGATTCACACTTCTTGTTAATATTTTAGAATGACCAAAAAACTGTTGAGGGACCTCTGCAAACAACACAAGTTATATGTGACCCCAAGCTTGAATGACACCCTCTATCTCCATTACAAAGGTGAGAAGCCAAATGCTGGAAACTACAGTACATTTAAATAATTGGGCATTTAAAAAAAAAATTGTGAGCAAGTAGAATAATACATATGCAGAGAAGGAAGGAAGGAAGGAAGGAAGGAAGGAAGGAAGGAAGGAAGGAAGGAAGGAAGGAAGGAAGGAAGCCTTGAAGTAATGCCACATGTACAATACTTGCTGTGTTATGATGTCCCCTAAACTCCACTGAAGATATTAGCTAGTCTGGTAATTGGAAGCCAACCCACAAGCTTGGAGAAGAAAACCTTAACCCTCGTTATGAAGTCTTTCCTAAACCTTACATGGGGGAATTTGAGGGAAAACAATCTTTGGGGAAAGCTGAAGGGTTTCTGATCAAATGAGGGCTGCATTGCAGCTCACCCATCCTAACATGCTAGCCGTTCATCCGTTCTGTTCACAAAGAGCATTTTTTAACGTTCTCTCTGCCTTTCAATTCTTGCAGGATTTGATCGTTTGGAGAACTTGGAAGAGTATACCGGCTTAAGGTGCCTATGGCTGGAATGCAACGGCCTGACAAAGATTGAGAACCTGACTGCGCAGACAGACCTGCGTTGCCTTTATCTGCAACTCAATTTGATCCACAAAATTGAGAACCTGGAACCTTTGCAAAAACTGGATTCTCTCAACCTCAGCAACAATTACGTAAAGACCATTGAAAATCTCTGTAAGCATCTCTGTTTTTGAGGAAATAAGACTTGTTATTTGAACATGGTATAATTTTGCATTGGAATTGTCAGGGATAGATAGATAGATAGATAGATAGATAGATAGATAGATAGATAGATAGATAGATAGATAGATAGATAGATAGACAGACAGACAGACAGACAGACAGACAGACAGACAGACAGACAGACAGATGATTGATTGATAGTTAGATAGATAGATAGATAGATAGATAGATAGATAGATAGATAGATAGATAGATAGATAGATAGATAGATAGATAGATAGATAGATAGATTAGATAGATAGGCAGGCTAGGTGCTAAAACAGAGCAAAACAGCCACAATAGTTTCTGATAGCCTTTGTAAATTCAAGCACCTAATATGTGATGTTTGATGCACCCCTTCTGTTTCCTCAGCAGATAATCTAAATTGCCCTTTTTTAAACGTAGACCATGAGCTGAATCCCACATCACAGTAATGGTTTGACTTCACTTTTTGAAAACAACCACAATTGGCTGGCTTCCCCTAACATACTAAGCCATTAACTACGTCCTGCAAATTCCAGTTTCTACATTCACTCGATAAACAAAGCCATTGTTTCCAACCTTGGTCCCTGTAAGAGAGCTGGACTTCAATCCCAGCCAGCAAGACCCACGGTTCAACCCTGAGTACAGTTTTTTTTTTCTATTAAAAAATAGCCACAATGCACATTACATATTTCTTTTGTGCTTCAATTGACTATCTTGCCCTGGTGTCTAAAACTGGCAGTCGTGAGTGTTATCCTTGCTCTAATATAAATTAACTTGGAATACAAGACCTCAGGATGGTTAGTATTTTTCTAACAACTGCAAGGCTATACAAGGCTACTAAGAGCAAAGAAAACCCAGCCACAAGGATCATTACAGACAGTTTGCAGAAGAAATTCTCTAGGGGCATTTTCATCTAACTACTGTTATTTTTCAACAGCTTCTTTGAAAGTTCTTCACACCCTGCAAATTGCTCACAATATGTTACAAACAGTGGAAGACATACAGCACTTGCAGGAATGCCCGAGTATTTGCGTACTTGATCTCTCTCACAATAAGCTGGATGATCCTCATATTTTAGAGATCCTGGAAACCATGCCTGATTTGGTAAGCAAATATGCAGCCCTTTCCCCAGCCAGCATGCTCTAGATCAAGGGTTCCCAACCGGGGGTGCGAGACGATATTCCAGGGGGTGCGAAAACTCGGGTTTTCAAAATTATAGTATATATGCATAATTCGTTGCCGTTATTTCGAACTTTTGTAAGGGGTGCGAGAACATATCAGAAGCGTTCTAGGGGTGCGGGGTACAGAAAAGTTTGGGAGCTGCTTTGATGGACAAAGCACAAGGTTAGGAGGCCAAGGATAATTGTGGGGGGTGGGATGAGGGAGGGATTGACCTGGAGCTTCCTTTGTATGGTCTTATTTTCATTAACCGTTCTGTAGTGCAGGGGGAATTCTGGGAGTTGAAGTCCACACGTCTGAAAGTTGCCAAGTTTGATGACCCCTGCCCAACAAACTAAAAGCTGCCCTCCCAAGCTGGCTCAACTTGCTCATGCAGCATTCAAGATAGTGACCTTCACTTGCTGGTTTAATAATTTGCTAGTTCCCCAAATGCTTTCAGAGGCAGGCCCACGCATGATACATCTCCCCATGCTAACATGGTCTTATTTTTGGTTGCTGGACTTCACTTTTATGTCTAGAGGTGAAGCTTTTCAAAGAATGGGATAAAAAAAGTATGTATAAACAGGGCAAGCTATGGGATTACATTATATACAGTAAGGGATTGAGAGCTGCACATTATGCATTCATAACATGGCTAGGAAAGGCATGAAATGCATAAAAATAAATGAGACAAATGCGTAAGAATAAGTCACTGAAAGTTAACTTCTCAAAGTGTATTCGATGGTTTCCTAAAACTGCCAGTTTTCTTCTACAGCGTGTGTTGAACCTAATGGGAAATGAAGTCATTAAGAAAATAGTTAACTATAGGAGGACACTTACTATCCGATTAAAACAACTGACGTATCTGGACGACAGACCAGTTTTTCCAAAGGAGAGGTAAAATATGCAAGGAGATTATTGTTTTCTTGGCCCCGCTAGTAAAAGATTCATAAATATTTAGTTCTAACTACAGATACAGTTCATATTTGCATATCAAGTGATAACAAAGGAATTTTTAGAAAATTCAGTGCCCCAAACCCCTGAAGCTAAACAAAAAGGACTTTTTCATACATAACAGCCCCTAGATAAACTCTTTTTTCTGGTGCACCTGGAGATACACTTTTCCTCCAAAGAGGCAGCACACCGTTAGACCTCCTTGCATGCAGGTAATATAGGGATAGTTCCTATAACACGAGCGATGGTAGCATAGCAGGCCAAGAAGCCTCTCTTCTGCACTGCACGCAGGTTTGGTCACCCTTATATTATAAAAAAGATGTTGAGACTCTGGAAAGAGTGCAGAAAAGAGCAGCAAAGATAATCAGAGGGCTGGAGGCTAAAATATTTGGGATGTGGTTTCCAAGAAAAAGAATTAAGAAACAAATCAAAAACAATAGATCAAATGGAGGCTTGCTCTTCTTTGAATTTTTTCCAAACTCTCAACATCTTTTTTGTAATATGGTGACCAAAACTGGCTGCAGTATTCCAGATGTGGTCTCACTAGGGTTTTATAAAGCGGTAATAATACCTCGCGGGATCTTTATTCTATGCCTCTGTTTATAGAACCCAGAATTGTATTGGCTTTTTTGTATTAGCTCCAGAAGTTGTGGGTGCTCCAACACTGGAGGTTTTTAAGAAGAGATTGGACATTCATTTGTCTGAAATGGTGCAGGGTTTCCTGCCCGAGCAGGGGGTTGGACTAGAAGACCTCCAAGGTCCCTTCCAACTCTGTTATTCGGCATCATGTAGCTACGTTCTATAGGTGGCTGAAACACACTCTCTCCGGGTATCTGATGGAAATCCTGCTTTCCCCCTTCAGGGCCTGTGCAGAGGCCTGGGCTGCTGGCGGGCGTGAAGCTGAAAAAAGAGAAAAGGACATGTGGGAATCGAAAGAAAGGAAGAAGATACGGGAGAGCCTTGATGCGCTCACTGCAGTTCGAGAAAAAGCCCGAGAGAGGAAAAGACAGAAGGAGATGGAAGAAAGGGAGAGAGGCTCCGTTGACGAAGGAGGTTTGTGGCTTTTCTAAGCAGGGGCATCCGAGGCCACACCTTCAGGTTTCCATTTATTTACATTTTTACGCTACCCATCTCCCTTGTAAAGTAACTCTGGGTGGCACCAATACATTCATGCTGCCACCCTCGTTTTCTCCTTGACAAATTATCCCCAGATGGTACCACTCGAGCTCACAAGACATTGCAATATTCTTGCTTAAATATATTTGTTGCTAGTTTTAATTCAGCCGGGTTTGCGTATTTAGTTCCTATTTAATATACAGCTTGGCTTGCTTTAAAGAAGCCGGGACAAAGCATCCTTCTGTTTATTAGCGATTTTTCCCGACAAATGCAAGAATGAAGCCTGCTGGCCGGCCCAGGGTTTGTTTTTAAATCTGTTACTGCAGGGGTAGGCAACCTTGGCTCTTTTATGACTGGTGGACTTCAACTCCCAGAATTCCTGAGCCAGCATGGCTCAGCTTGGAAACCTCTCCCTTCCCCCCTCAGCGTGGCTGGCTCAGGAATTCTGGGAGTTGAAGTCCACCAGTCATAAAGCGGCCTAGGCCTAGGCCAGAGGTAGGCAACCTTGGCTCTTTTATGACTCGTGGACTTCAACTCCCAGAATTCCTGAGCCAGCATGGCTCAGCTTGGAAACCTCTCCCTTCCCCCCTCAGCGTGGCTGGCTCAGGAATTCTGGGAGTTGAAGTCCACCAGTCATAAAGCGGCCTAGAGCAGGGGTAGGCAACCTTGGCTCTTTTATGACTGGTGGACTTCAACTCCCAGAATTCCTGAGCCAGCATGGGGGAACTATGGCCCTTTCGTGACTCATGGACTTCAACTCCCAGAATTCCTGAGCCAGCATGGGGAAAACTTTGGCCCCCTCATGACTCGTGGACTTCAACTCCCAGAATTCCTCAGCCAGCCTGGCTCAGCTTGGAAACCTCTCCCTTTCCCCTCAGCATGGCTGGCTGAGGAATTCTGGGAGTTGAAGTCCACCAGTCATAACAGAGCCAAGGTTGACTACCCCTGTGTTACTGGATCGTTCTAGAGGCCCTACCATCTTCAAGCAATGGTGCCGTGGCAGAAAATGGAGTGGAGACATCAGAGGTTTCGGAACCCCTGGAGACGAAGCAGAAGATTGAGAAATTTGTGAAAGAAACTCTGGGCGCCCACAAAGACGCGATAGCTGCCAAGGAAATCTTGGGTGACCAGTTGAGGAGATCAGAGAAAGATCCACATCAGCAGGAAGCCCAGGAACCGGAATTGAACGTGGCTGCTGGCCTCCTCACATCTGTTGAAAAAGGTAAGGCAGGGATCTTCAAACTTGGCAGCTTGAAGACTTGTGGACTTCAACTCCCAGAATTCCTCAGCCAGCCAGGTTAAAGGTGTGAGGCTAATGGATTCCCGGACCAGATATGCTGAAGGTTTTTGTCTCCTTCTTTACAATCAGTTTATAGGTTCGCTACCGAAGGGCCACTGCGAACTGAATGCATTGACTTGGCAGATATTGAACACATTATGTTGGTTGGACCAGAAAAACTTTTCCTTGACGTAAGTTTTAACCGCAGGAGGGGAAAGATGGGAAAGAAGTGGAGGGCCAGGATGAAAACATGCGTTCCATGACATTTCCCTTCCCTACCCACCACGTTCTCCTGAAAAGCTATTTTTCTTCAATACACATTTGGATATTTTTCAGGAACTTCCTGATTTAGAAGACATAGATACCCCCGGTGAAGATTCATCGAAGGAAGACATCTTCACCAAAAAGGTCATTTTTTTTTTCTTCTTCTAAGGTTAACAACTGTCACAAAAAATATTTGGAAAATATTTGGGTTTGTTGTGTTTACGGCCATCACAACTTTAACCAACAGAAAGTTTGGGCTCAGCTGTGGTCGTAAGTCAAGGACTATATGTTTGTAGAAAGAAATCCATTGTATGCTATTTGTTTTATCTCTCCAGCGAATATCCCCTCCCAAAATTGAAGTGATTTCTGAAACCAGCCACCAGAGAGGCTACACCGAAGGAAACGTCACCGCTTCCGACAACTCACTAACCTCGGAAGTCTTAAACGCCATTTTTTCGAAAGATCCCACGGTGCCTGAAGCTGGTGCCAAAGAAACCATTGGGCCAATTGTCCAAGATCTTCTGGCACCACAAGAGAAGACCAAGGAACATGAAGCAAAACCTCTGGGACCTTTAATTGAAGACGTCACTCCTGAATCTTCGGAGCCTTCACAATGTGATCAAGATGGGCGAATCCCAGACGGGACCAAAAACGTGGAGATTGAGTCTGGATCACCTTGCCTAGGTAAATTTACACGTACAAAACCGTGACCCGTGTCCATAATCATTCTGTTTGCGGCTCTCGATAACGTTGGAACAAATCCATTTAGTAACTGTAGTTCCTCTGAGAACTGCTCATTGAAATAGGTCCCCGGGGGGGGGGAAGAGGGGATGATTCTGTGAGAGCAGTTGCCAAGTGCGTGTGCGCAGCTCCATTTGCACGAGCGGCATGCATGTGTGCCCGCCGCTCATGCAAATGGAGCACGTGTGCACATGCTTGCCCGCTGCCCGCGCAAGTGGGGATGCCCGGGAGTGCTGCCACGGTTGCAGGTGTGAAAAACGGTCATAGGTCACTTTTTTCAGTGCCGTTGTAACTTCAGACAGTCACTAAACGAACGGCTGTAAGTCAAGGACTACTTGTATAAATAAAGTACAGTATAAAACAATATATAAATACAGCTGTATCGTTTTAGACCAGCTGCAGCTCCAAATCTTCAAAGACAGCCTCGTGTAGGGTGAGTTGCAGAAGTTTAGCTGCAAGGGGAACAAGGGAACAAAGGTGGCCAGACTTATTCCATTTCAGGATGAGATAATAGATTGGTTTTATGAAAGAATATTTCAGAAATCTTCACCGAACGCCCGAGTCTCTGCATTACTGACTCACACATTGTGCTATAGCCCGCTTTGTTGAGTGAACAAAGTGACAAAGTGAAGATGTAAGTCAAGACTAAGCCATATCAAGTGCTTGCAAACCACAGTGGCTAGGTCAGGGGTAGGCAACCTTGGCTCTTTTATGACTCGTGGACTTCAACTCCCAGAATTCCTGAGCCAGCATGGCTCAGCTTGGAAACCTCTCCCTTTCCCCTCAGCAGGGCTGGCTCAGGAATTCTGGGAGTTGAAGTCCACGAGTCATAAAAGAGGCAAGGTTGCCTACCCCTGGTCTAGGTTCACACATGCACCTTAAGGCCAAATCAAATCAGATTAGGTTTAAGGTAATGCCTAAACTCCACCTTGCTTAGGAGTTACGAGATTCTGAAGCTGAGCCGAGAACCAAGATGGAGGGGAAGGCATCCACTCTGCCTTGCCTGCTGATATATGTGCATTTTTGTCTTTTCTGCTGGGGGAATCACTCAGGAAAGGAGCTAGCTTGTTTAATTAGGTTCTGAATCATCTCAGCGGCCCCTGTGGAGTCACACTTCAAGCGAAATAACTGAACAGGCTCCCTCCTTTGAGAAGCCTTTGGAAGGCCGTGGCTTTGCCTGCTTATGCTAAGAAAACTAGCTGTGTTTTATGCCTCCTGACAGATGCAGAGCAACCAGGATTAGAAGCAAGTGAAGATGCTGAACACGTGTTGGACTGAGGAGTGAGATGTAGAGCAAAATGCACCCTGATGGTTTCACCTGCCTGATCCGTCTCCGAGGTTCTCTTGATTAACTGCAAACTTGTGTGATGGTCTGGACAGGGGACTGAGGGCATCCAGAGCTACCATGTGGTAATGAAGCTAGGAAACCTCTGTGGCAGGTCATCAACATTTAAACTTAGAATCCAGGTTTAATTTTTGTCGTTCTGTTAGCACAATACAGCTAAATTGAGAGAGCAGAAATTTTAAGTCTCGTCTGCTGTGTTTTGTCCCGCTAAAATCCAATGTTTTTCAGTTTTGTTGTCCTGTGCCTTCTGGGACAGCAAGTTATGAAGTTGCCGTTGTATATTTCTCTTTGGATTTATTTCTAGTTGTAACTCAGCTTCAATAAAGGTTTCTGTTCTCAGCCGTGCGCACCTCATTCCTTATCTTGCTTGTTGGTTGGTAAGTTCAATGCAAAGATCAGAATCACCAACTCCTCAGGTTTAACGTAGTGCATTTCTTAGCCATAAAACAGAGGAGGAGGAGAAAGTTCCAGACTGAATGGAAAGCATTAAAGATTATAAAGCTTGGCAGTCAAGGAGATGCCAGGAGATAATTTTCCAGAATGACATCCTTAGGAACACAAAAGAAAGGAGATTTCTACCCAGACAAAAAAAAGGTCCAAAATTAATGGAGGGAGGTGTTTCTGAATAAAATAGGGAGCAATACAAATGATTAAAAAGGGTGACGAAAGCAAAAATTCAGTTTACGTAAAAATAAGGGAGAGGTCTATAGTGACACCATCTAAATCCAAGAAACTCAACATTGGATTTTTAGACTTGTAAATTGCCCAGAATGTGGGAGAGAATCACAGCCGTAAATAACAAGAGAATCCTAACGCTGTGCTTGAAAACCAGACTGACATGGAAGGAAACTCAACACCTCTGAGAGATGTTAAAACATTTTATAACTTCTCACTTCAGGACTTCTGGATACCAACCAGTCAGTCCCCAAGAAGAATCAGAGAAATGCCGAAGTCATAAGCTCCAGATTCACACAGAAAAAGCCGACACAGTAAATTCGAAGGAAATTCTTAAAACGGTTCATTTTTAATATAGATATCTGTTTTCTAGGACGCTGGGTTCTTAATAATATTGAGTCAAATATGTATTCTTCTTTGACGTCGCTCATAAAGAGGCTGTTGAGAAACGAAAGCACAGCAGACCTAACACGGTTGAGCAAAATTCACCTGGAATTTTAGAGGCCAACGTCATCTTTAACTTGCCAGTGGCTAGCTATTTCATTATTTATTAAGCTATAAAGTGTTCCCCCCTTCCATATGTTGTAAATGATCAGCTAACCCTTCAGCAACCTGACCTACAAGAGTCAGTGTGGTCTAATGGTAAAAGGCACCAGCCTAGAAACCAAGAGACCTTGAGTTCTAGGTCAACTATAGGCATGAAAAACTGGCTGGGTGAATTTGGGCCAGTCCCTCTCTCTCTCTCTCTCTCAGCCCCATCCCACCTCACAGGATTGTTCTTGTGGGCAAAACAGGAGGAGGAAAGCATATTAGGTATGTCTGCTGCTGAGTTATTTCTAATAATAATAAAGGAGTGGTACAAATAGACGAATTAATAAAACTACGCAGCCCTGGGTGGGCAGGTGATCATTGTCAATGGATAGAAGAAAACACTGGATTCTTTAAAGCTTTTTTTTCCTCTGTAAGAGAACACATGAAGTCCCTTTAAAGAGAAAAGGTTAAAAGAAAAAGGGCATTGGCCAACTATCAATAAATTAAAAGTAATTTTCCAGGAGCAGTAAATCCCATGGCTTAAAAGCATAGCGGTATTGTCCCTATAGGGCGATGTATACCTATGTGGGCCACTGGGGGGCAGTATATGCTTCAATGCATTGGGTAATTGCCTACTTACTGTACAGGTAGTCTTGAACTTACAGCCATCCATTTAATGACCTTTTGAAGTTACAATGGCACTGAAAAAGGTGACTTATCCCTGGTCCTCGAGCTTATGACCATCATAGCATCCCCACAGTTACACAATCATGGCAATCAGCATGTCTTTATGACAGTTGCAGTATACCAGTCCAATTCCTTGCAGGGGCAGGATACCCTAGATCAGGGGTAGGCAACCTTGGCTCTTTTATGACTCGTGGACTTCAACTCCCAGAATTCCTGAGCCAGCTGTGCTGAAGGGAAAGGGAAAGGTTTCCAAGCTGAGCCATGCTGGTTCAGGAATTCTGGGAGTTGAAGCCCTCGGGTCATGAAGGGGCCAAAGCTTTCCCCATGCTGGATCAGGAATTCTGGGAGTTGAAGTCCACGAGTCATAAAAGAGCCAAGGTTGCCTACCCCTGGCCTAGATAAACAGATATGCTAACACACAATATATGGTTGCCAGTAATAACTGAGCTGTCTGTGGATGAAGGAAGCTGTAATCCAAAAATGTCTGGAGGGCACCAAGATGGAGGAGAATACTAGACTATATGCAGAACAAACCAGTTGAATGCATATGGCCTCCCCCCAAAAAACCAGTTGAACGCATGGCGCTCTCCATTCAAAAAGAGTGTTCTGAACTGGTAAAAATAGCAGCACAAGAATATGTCAGAAAAATAGTCTCTTCTTGGGAAATGGGTGTGGGTCGGTCACTGGAATCCGAGACAAAGCCAGCGGACAAAGCCGTGTTTTCCAGATGTAAACATTCAGCTCCTGGGCAAGAGGTACTGAAGCCGAGGTTCTAGTCCTCAGGAGGGCTTCTTATTTGTGCTCTTCTCCGGTTGTTCCACAGTGAGCATCTGCAGCCTGATGCAAAAAAACCACAAACTACAGTACAACAATGCAGAGTTAGTGCCCAAGGAAAGGGGAGAGGGGTAGGGATGTTTTTTTATAAAACTGGCTGATCCAGAACAGGACAGAATAAGAATAACAGAATTGGAAGGTCCCTTGGAGGTCTTTTAATCCAACCCCCCCACTCAAAAGGAGACCCTATACCATATTCCAGACAAATGACTGCCCAATCTCTTCTTAAAGACCTCCAGTGATGGAGCACCCACAACTTCTGGAGGCAAGCAGTTCCACTGGTTAATTGTTCTCACAGTCAGAAAATTTGTCCTTAGTTCCAGGTTAGGTCTCTCTTTGATAAGTTTCCCTCCATTGCTGCTTCTTCCTGCCTTCCTGCCTGTCCTGCCACCTTGGTCACCCAGTGGCCCACCTGCAAACTGGACCAGGTGAACATTAATGGAAATGCAGGCCAAGGGGAAAGTGGTTACAAGTGGATGGCTGAGGAATTCTGGGAGCTGAAGTCCACGCATCATAAAAGAGCCAAGGTTGCCTAACCCTGGTCTAGACATACCTAATTCCCTCAGTTGCTCATCAGGCAATTTAGTCTCCTGACCCCTAACTAGACATACCCAATTCCAGCAACCGTTCTTTATAGGTTTTAGCCTCCAGTCCCCTGATCATCTTGGTTGCTCTTCTCTGCACTCTTTCTAGAGTCTCAGCATCTTTTTTACATCGTGGTGACCAGAACCGGATGCAGTACTGCAAATTGGCCTCACCAGTGCAGTATAAAGTGGTACTGCCACTTCATGTGATCTTGAGGCTAACCCTCGGTTGAGGCAATACCACCTCCCTGGGTCTCCCTCGGGTCCGTCTCTTACCCCAGGTAAATCAGCCTCCACGTCGTTTAAAGTCCACTCACTCGAAGGGATCATGGGATTGAAGGCCTATCATAAAGGAAGAAAAGAGATACTCAGCTCCCTTTGGGGTAAAATGCACAGCGACGAACCCTCGCCGACGCTTCGATTTTGACCCTCTCTCCACTCCAAAAGGGACACAGCAAACTGCTTTCAAGCACAAAGGCAGGATGTTTCAGGATGCCTTTGGACTAAACACGCCTGTTCCGAGTTCGAAGCAGCTCTTGCAAGTTTGCCATCAACAATCACATCAGAAGGGAGGAATTCCACTCCCTTAAATGCAGGTGGTCCCCAACTTACAACAGTTCATTTAGTGACCACTCGTAGTTACAACGGCACTGGCAAAAAGTGACTTATGACTGTTTTTCACAGTTACGACCTTTGCAGCATCCCCATGATCATGTGATCAAAATTCAGACGCTTGTCCCGGGGTCACGTGATCCCCCTTTGCTTCTGACAAGCAAAGTGGTCACGTGATCCCCCTTTGCTTCTGACAAGCAAAGTAACAACCATGTTACTAACTTAAGAACTGCGGTGATTCACTTAAGAACTGTGGCAAGAAAGGTCATAAAATGGGGCAAAACTCACTTAACTTATGGCCACAGTTGAGCCCAACATTTCTGTTCTTAAGTGAAACAACAGAAATTTTTGGGCTGAATTGTGGTCATAAGTCAAAGACTACCTGCAGCCATACAGGTAGAACCTCCATATTTTATTTTTAGCCCCTCTTGTGGATGTCTCTAACCCAAGGTTTTTCAAGCTTGGCAACTTTTAAGACGAGCGGGACTTCAGCTCCCAGAATTCCCGCAGCCAGCTTAGGGGATTCACCTCCAAAGATCTGGTGGTTTCCACATTGTACTGCTGGTTTCTTAGAAAGATCTGGAAGCCTTCCAAATTCAGATCAGCCCCGTCCCAGAGATCAGGAATGACTGTTCTGGAGAAACACACACACAAAAAAGAGACAGTTGTCCAGATAAATTTCAGGGGACGTTAAAGCTAACTTCTCGCCAAATCGCCACGTATTTCAGTATTCTCTCCTGAAATTTCGCCAGTTCTCAGATGCGAAAGCTAGAACTCGCAAGCATTCGGTATTCTAGTATGAAATAGGAGCATTCTTGGGTCAGAGCTTACCAAATATTACACAACATTTCAAACATGTAAATGGGATGATCTCCAGCAGGTCAGGAGAACAAAAAAAGCAGGAGTAAACTTTCAATTCGAGCGATCTTCAAGCTGGCACTTCAGCAATGCTGGGTGCACACCTGTGCCTCACCTGTCCAAAAACGACCGTCTTTCCTGGGGCTGCAAACACATTGGCTGCAGATCGTCACACCTCGTCCTCCCATCTAAGACCGACTGGACCACGGTAATGGGCAGCACAGGGGGCTCAGGACAGGGGTTGTAGCCAACCAAGGGAACAGCAGGACTTGTGAAATCAGCTTTCCTGTCTGGACCAGAAGCTTCTTCCTTGATTAGCAAAAGACCGGTTTCCCTGGAAAGAAAAATAGGTCCTCTCCATGTTCTGCCTTTCTTTGCTCAACTGGCTCCAGACTCTTCCTCTTCCTCAGCCCAAACACGTCCCAATAACTGTTTTCATATGAAAACATCTGCAAGGATCCCACAGAAGAACATCTCATTGATGTCTTCCTACCTGTAGAGCAGGGGTCTCCAAACTTGGCAACTGTAAGAGTTGTGGACATCAGCTCTTAGAATTCCTGAGCCAAGAGGGTTAGGAGTTGAAGTCCACAAGTCTTAGAGTTGCCAAGTTTAGAGGCCCCTGCTGTGCTTTCCCCCATTTTCCTACTATTTTCATGTAATTATTTACCTCTCGCTGTCTGGAGGCAGCTGCAAAGGTGCTGGACTGGGCTGGGTGGCTTCGGAAACATCAGAAATGGTGGCCCCTTTCAGAACAGGGCCGTTTAAACACGAGGCATGTTCTGCAGATGGCTAGAAACAGGGAAGAGAAGATATATGTATATTTCGTTATTCTGATGAAGCTCCGGAAGAATATGGGTAGTCCTTGACTTATGAAGCCTGCCCACTACAGTCATAGGTCACAACAATCACAAAATGGGTCATTCACATGACCAACTTGATCTTACAACCTCGTTTGCCACGGCCATTGAGCAAATCCACAGTCGTTAAGCAAAAGCCACAGTCCTTAAGTGAGTTAATGGTTTGCTTTGGGCACAGTTTGGCCAAAAGCCAGAAGTTCCAGTTTTCAGCAAAACTGTTGTGAGACAGGGTCATTTGGCCGCAGCACACTGCAAATGGCTGTAAATGAAGCCGTGTTGTTGAGTGGCTGAATTTCTGTCACATAACCACAGGGTGGGCCCGACCGTCGGAATGGACATCCTGTCTGTGGCTCTCCCTCCATCTCCGGAGGTCACTCGCACAGACCCTTTACAATCCCATAAAATTTTTTGCTTCAGACCAAGAAGTAGCTCCTCAGGTCACCAGCTGCCCAGCTGCCTGGCCAACAGAGAGCTGAAGGTCGTCCCAAACCAGTTGTCAGCCAAAGCAAGAGCAGGTGAGAAGCAAAAGAGTGGAGGGACCGCAATCCCAAACTTACAGACTGAATGTAGCAAGGCTCGTGAAAGGGATCCAGAGGCAGAGGTCTTCGGAATTTGGTCACCTGTGGGGCAGAGTTCCCGTCATCCAACATGAGAGGCCTATGGGTGGATAAGAAGCAAAGCAGTTTAACCCCCACATCCTGATCTGTGGCTCCCACAGCCTTATCACGGATTATTTCATTTGTTTATTGTGCCTTCAAGTTAGTCTCAACTCCTGGTGATCGTCTGGATTTGCCAAGATTTGCCCTTGCTCGCCCATCTGGCTTTGTGCATAAGTTGGGACTAGAACTCCTGGTCGCCTGGTTTTTAGCCTGGTTCCTTAACCTAAACACCAAACTGGCTTTCTAGCTACGTTTATAATACCATGAATGTATGTGCTTTTTATTTTGCTTACTCAGTAAATGGAAAATTTAATCCTACTTGTAACTTACGAGCGAGGTTATAGACCAGGGGTAGGCAACCTTGGCTCTTTTATGACTCGTGGACTTCAACGCCCAGAATTCCTGAGCCAGCCATGCTGAAGTCCACGAGTCATAAAAGAGCCAAGGTTGCCTACCCTTGGTCTAGTCCAGGGGTAGGCAACCTTGGCTCTTTTATGACTCATGGACTTCAACTCCCAGAATTCCTGAGCCAGCCACACTGAGGGAAAAGGGAGAGGTTTCCAAGCTGAGCCATGCTGGCTCAGGAATTCTGGGAGTTGAAGTCCACGAGTCATAAAAGAGCCAAGGTTGCCTACCCCTGTTATAGACTGTGTACGGACATAGACTAGGTATGGAAAATTATACAATGAAATACAACTTTTACTGAACCTGTTTTATTAAACTCGTATAAAAAGCCCTTTTATAGATAATGTTAATAGTTCACTATAATTTTCCTATTGTTTTTGCAGGTTCCCCCCCTCCTTTGTTCTATTTGAATGCAGGTAGACTTCAGCTCACGAGCACAATTGGAACCAGAATTTTCATGACTACACGAGAATTCCGGCAGCTGAGGTCCTCACCTTAAAGCATGGTGGCTGGGGAATTATGGGAACTGAAGTCCACACCTTAAAGCATGCTGGCTGGGGAATTATGGGAGTTGAAGTCTGCACCTTAAAACTTGCTGGCTGGGGAATTCCAAGGGTGGAAGGCAACCCATCTTAAAGTTGCCAAGTGTGGAAAAACACTGCTCCCACTTATAACAAGACTGAGTGCTCAAGGATGAATAAACTGCTCCCACTGACCCCCATAATATTCTCAAGCCCCCTTTGGCTGCTTCCACAGCACCCCATGAATGAGATGGATCCAAAAGCCACCTCAAGATAACATTGTTTCAATCCAATCCAGGTATCTCTCCCTTACCCTCTCAGAGCTATGAGTAACTAATCCCGTGGGGTGGGGTTCATGAAGCAGTTGCCTCCATCCCAACCCTCCGGCCATTGGTCTCCTCTGCCTCAGCCCAGCAAGCTTCCAAACAAAGGCCTCAGCAGCTGACTGGGTGGCTGTCCAAGGGCCCTGAATCAGCCAGGTCAGCAGCTCTGACTCATCAATTCCACTCCTGTTCAGATCCTGGTCACCAGAGTGCCCAAGTCCCATGACTAGCTCTGCTCTTTGAAACAGCTCCACACTTTGCAAGAGCAGAGTGCCCCCCCACCCCCCAACAAGAGTTCCTTGGCCATGTAGGTGTCACATGGGGCTACTTACCGTTTTCTCTTTATCCCAGGACTGCTGGGACTGGGCTGGAGCTGGCCAAACAGAAATTGAATCAGCTGTTGGGGAAAACATCAGTCAGCACCCAATAAGGCAGCCTCTCTCTGAATACCTGGGGTTCCCGTTCTGCTTGCAGGGACAGCCTTCTGAACTAGGCACCTACGCCTGCACCCGCTTTGCCCAAACTGTATTTCCCAGTTATTTCATAGACTGGAAGGGACCTTGGAGGTCTTCTGATCCAGTCAGTTCTAAATTGGCACCAGGTAAGTAATGGAATTCAAGAGGGGCTGGACCTGAACCACTTGTGGGAATGTAAGGATTCTAAGCTAGTGATGCGCTTAACTCCACCCCACCAGCTCTGCCTGCTCCTCTCCTACATCTACTCAAAGAAAGCACAGTTAAGAAAACCCAAGTGTAAGCCCACCACGGGTTGAGAATGTATCTCACTGGTGCTCCATGAGTCTCAACCCCCTCATTACCTTATTGATCACCTTCTGATGCTGCAAATGGTTTTGCCGGAGACACAGAACTTCTTTCCATAAAACCTCGTTCTGCCTGAAGAGAGAAGAGTTATCGCACTAACACACAGCTGACTGTGGGATCCTCAAGACCATCTAATTCCAAGGAATGGGAATGGGAATGAATAGAATAGAATAGAATAGAATAGAATAGAATAGAATGGAATGGAATGGAATGGAATGGAATAGAAAATACGGAATGGAATGGAATGGAATGGAATGGAATGGAATGGAATGGAATGGAATAGAATAGAATAGAATAGAATAGAATAGAATAGAATAGAATAGAATAGAATAATAAGACTAGACTAGACTAGACTAGACTAGAATAATAGTTTGTCACTTTAAATGTACACTAATCAGCTTACATTAAAATGAAATTTTGCTGCATTCAGCTCTCAAAAAAGATACCATTATGCGCACGCACACACACACACACACACACACGACACAGAGAAACATCACTGTCATAACAACTGTGGCAAAAAAAGTTGTAAAAATGGGGCAAAACCCACTTAAGAAATGTTTCTCAGAAATATTGGGCTCAATTGTGGTCGTAAGTGGAGGACTACCTGTACAGCCCATTTGGACAGCTTGTGGTCTACTGCAGGAGTCTCTTCCAGAACTCCTCAGCTACAAATTCTCAGTGCTGGCTGAGGAATTCTGGGAGTTGAAGTCCACAAGTCTTAAAGTTGCCAAGTTTGACGGCCCCTGGCTTAGACAGTAGCTCTCCCTGAGACCAAGGGCCAAAGGTCACAGTCTCCAGAAGGAATGAACTTCTGTTTAGGTCACTTCTGATGGCCTTTAGAGATGCTGCCCATGGGGGAGGCTGGGTGCCGTCCCCAAGCTGATGTTTGCATGCCATGAAGCCCTGTGGCAAATGCCAAGCGGTATGTTTGAAGGCCGGGAGGTCAACTTACTGTTTCACATCCTGAACTTGACACTCCATCATCTCCTGCTGGTTCCGGAGGACTTGAATCTCATACAAAAGTCTGCTGAGATCTTCTTGGCGCATCTTGGTTTCTTCACTCTTCACCACAGACACCTGAAGGAACAAAGAGGAGGAAGAGGAGAGCAACAGACACAGTTTCAAAAAAAAGGGATGGATCATCATATTTATTTATTTATTTATTTTTTAGATTTATATCCCGCCCTTCTCCTTGCGGACTCAGGGCGGCTAACAACCGGATAAAAATACAAAAAATATCACACTACAGATTAAAAAGTTAATTAAAAGGGAAATATTAGTAATTGGTCTAATTAAAATTATAATTAAAACCCCCTCTAAAAGTTTCCCCCTAGGCCAGTCCTGCAAGCTGGAATAACCATGTCTTAAGGGCGCGGCGGAAGGAAGGGAGATCAGGGATCACCCTGATCTCTGGGGGTAGTTCATTCCAGAGGGTGGGAGCTCCCACAGAGAAGGCCCTCCCCCTTGGGGTCGCCAGCCGGCACTGTCTGGCCGACGGCACCCTGAGGAGACCCACTCTGTGGGAG
>NW_015387876.1:342118-352164 GCF_001527695.2 Protobothrops mucrosquamatus
AATATCCAGGTCCGATGCCATGGAGCGCTTTAAAGATCTACAGCTCAGCTTGGTGTCTTCCAAACTCTAGATCTGGCCTCTCCAAACTTGGCAACTTTAAGACTTGTGGACTTCAACTTCCAGAATTCCCTAGCCAACCATGGGGAATTCTGGGAGTTGAAGTCCACAAGTCTTAAAGTAGCCAGGTTTGGAGCCCCCCCTGGTTTAGATGATAGGAGAATGCTGTCCAATACCCCTGAAAGGTGCCAGCTCACAGTCACAACACTGTTTTGCTGGAATGTGCCCCACTTTCAGGTCTGATAGAGCAGAGTCTGTCATGGCTGCTGGAATGCAGAGTGGGAGAGGTGAGTAGCATCTCCCCTTACGAATGACTTCTTTCAGCTTAAGAGTTAAGGACCTAAATGGGTTTGATCTCTTTGTAGGATGTAGAACAGAGGTCCCTAACCTTTTGGGCACCAGGGACCGGTTCCGTGGAGAGAGACTGTGTGTGTGGTTTCGTGTGCTGCCTGCATCCCCTGGATGGGGTTTTGCTTGTTTGCGCAGCCCAGTGCCGGTCCATGGACCAGGGTTGGGGACCCCTGATGTAGAATACATAAGTGTTAAGGAAGCTACATTAAAAGGCTTCCAGCCCTCCAATAAACCAAATGAAAAGTTTGGCCCTGCCCACTCTGGCGATACAAAGGGGTTTTCTGGTGTGCTGCCAATGCAATTTTACTTCCCCACAATAAAAGGAAGCGGGAGCTGGCCACCCCGGCCAACAGCAGGATTTTTGTGTATGTGTGTGAAAATGAAAATCGCTCTCACACCCACTGTTTTGTCCAAACACAATATACCCCTCAAATTTCAAACAAGGGAGCGCAATTCCCAGCTCAGGGAAATGGAGATTCTGGCAAAGCACCCGGGTTGCAATTGTAAAAATGGAATTTCAGAACGCATTTCTGGACGAACCTTGCCGAATGTTAACAAGGCATCTCCTACCTTCCTTTTGATCAGCTCCAAAAGATGCTCGTGACCTTGCAGGAAATAAAGATGCTGGAATTCCGTATCGTCACGTTCGGGCTTCACGAGTCCTCCTTGTTCGATATTTACCACTTTCCTAAACCCATCTGCATGCAACAGACAGCAGAAATCTAGTAAAAGGACTGGAGGTCACACAATACTTCATAACAATGCAGCTTATAGTGGCCAATTTCCTGGTTCAGCTTGTGGTGGTTAAGTTTAGGATCATCTGTGCAAGAGCTAAGCTACTTTCCCATTGCCGCAGAATTACTGTATAGGAAATTATTTACTCTCCTGTTGTGGAGTACAATAACAGAGCAAGATTGGACGTCCATTTGTCTGGGATGTCTCTGGAGATTCTCAGTCATCCAGGTCATGGTTGTCCCAAAGGTGCTTCTTCTAAAGGCAACTGGTGTTGGTTTTTTCTCTTGAAGACGTTTCGCTTATCATCCAAGAAGCTTCTTCAGTTCCGACTCAACGGTGGAGAATGGAAGGGTTTCTATTCCTCGCAGTCATAGTAAAAATTCGTATGCTTGGCAACTGACTCATATTTATGACAGTCCCAGGGTCATGTGATTCCCTTTTTGCAACCTTCTGACACGCAAAGTCAAGGGGGGAATCCAGATTCACTTAACAGCTGTGTGCCTAACTTAATAACTGTGGTGATTCACTTAACAACCATCTTGCTTAGCAATGGAAATTTTGGCTTCGATTGTGGTTATAAGTCGAGGACTATCTGTATTGAGAAACAGATGGCAAGTGTGTGACTCAACACTTGCAATTATATGCACTTTATAATTTTATAACGTTCTTACATAATTTTATGCATAATTTTAGATAAGTTTATAATACAAATTGCCATGATATAAATATTGTGACAATAATAATAGCATTTTCTATTCAGTATAGTTTGTTTTATTCTGATTTACTTATTAAATTTGGATGCCATCCATTTCGCTATTGAGTGACTCTGGGTGGCTTCGAGCGACAGTTTATTCTTTCAAGTTAACCAAAATACCAGGTAAAATATTGGGGGGGAATGTCATAACTTTGGGCATGTCTGCATCTACTTTAGTCTTCTTTCTTGCATCAGCAAACTGGAGACTTCAGCTCAGGGCAAAGTCAGAATACCAGCAGGCCAGCAGCTGTCTTGTATACAGACAGTCCTTGACTTACAAGCCTTCGTTTAGTGGTTAGAGATGAGGGGGGGTGTAGTAGAGTAGCATTCAGAGGACCCCAACCTCCCCGAGTTTCCAGTGTTACTTACACATATTCAGCTGGCGGACAAAACTGGCCATGTTGTTGTGCTTGAAATATTTGGGCAGGACTTCTTTTGCAAACTGACTCTGATCAAAAACATGGAAGCTGGTGCCATTCTGAAATAAAAATAAAAATAAAGCAGGACAGAATTAGACCCACCTTCAAAGCCCTCTGTCTCCCTTGATGGGCAAATGTCATTTTCCGGAAATGGAAATGATTAATGGTTGATTTCTTCGGGGCACCGATTTTACTACCCAGGGTACTCTACAATCCTGGGAGAAAAAAACAACAACTTTAAACCTGCTTAACTTTTACAGCAGTGAGCCAAAGTTGGTCAGATGCTAGCCTTGCTAATAAGGACAAACCGGTCAGTCCTAGAGGAGATCAACCCCGACTGCTCTTTAGAAGGCCGGATCCTGAAGTTGAAACTCAAGTCCTTTGGCCACCTAATGAGAAGGAAGGACTAACTGAAGAGGAGCCCAATGCTGGGAAAGATGGAGGGCAAGAGAAGAAGGGGACGACAGAGAAGGAGGTGGCTGGATGCAGTCACTGAAGCAGCAGGCGTGAGCTTCAATGGACTCCAGAAAATGGTAGAGGACAGGAAGGCCTGGAGGAACGTGGTCCATGGGGTCGCGATGGGCTGGACACGACTTCGCAATTAACAACAACAACAACAACAACAAAGGTAACTTTAAGATGGGTGGACTGCAACTCCCAGAATTCCCAAGTCAGCCACGCTTTTAGATGGGTGGACTTCAACTCCCAGATTCCCCAGCTGGAACGTTTTGGGTGGACTTCAACTCCCAGAATTCCCCAGACAGCTAATTCTGGGAGTTGAATGGGGTTTCTTTGGGGCAGCGCAATCCCATCTAGCCACAAAGATGAATAGTCCTAGAACCATCGTGCCCCCAACCCCAAGTGCATAAGCTTTTGTAATGGTGTCAAATGTCAGCTACGGGGTCCAAGGAATTCCTCGGTTGAGTAAGCGGACATCTTGTCTCTGAAATTCAGCAGGCCAGGTATGTAGATGTGATATGCCAGATTTTTCCCCACTGGCCAGCAGTTTTCCATTCCATTTTCTTCATGCTTCATACTTTTTGAAAGCTTCCAGTGATGGAGCACCCACAACTTCTGGAGGCAAGCCGTTCCACTAATTAATTGTTCTCACTGTTAGGAAGTTTCTCCTTACTTCCAGGTTGCTTCTTTCCTTGCTTAGTTTCCATCCGTTGTTGTCTTGCCTTCTGGTGCATTGGATTATAGGTTGCCCCCCTCATCTTTGTGGCAGCCCCTCAAATAATGTAACACTGCTATCATGTCAGCCCTAGTCCTCCTTTTCAGTAGACTAGATTCTCTCTCTCTCTCTCTCTCTCTCTCTCTCTCTCTCTTTCTCTCAAACATGACATGCAGGGAAGCACAATCCTTTGTAATAATGCTTTCATGGACCACAATCATTTCCTGAGGCACAGATCAATGGGAGGAGGGAATAAGAGGAACAGAAACTTCACTTATTTGCCTTCCAGTAAATGAGGCTTTTTGTGATCTGGTGAGTCCATCACAACAGCTATTTTGAGAACTCAACACCTTCTTTCAAAATTAGTATGCTTATCACCCTTTTCATTATTGCCGTGGCTGATATAACCATCACTGTTACCATCATCTATGATCCACTTACAATCAAACATCTCTTGGGGGGGGGGGGGAGACTGCAAAATAATTTAGACATCAGCACCAGCCCACAAAGTTTGTCAGCCTCTGATATAAAGTAAGGACCGGGCCTTCCTTAGAATTCAACAGGACAGTGGACTGAAATTGTTCTGAGTAAAACAAAACACCTACGATCGTTCAGACAGACAGTTGAGAAACTCACAATCTGAGATGCAGAGGCAGTCCTACAAAACTTAATGTTGAATTCCTGCCAGCTGCTTTAACTGGAATGGATTACCCAATTTCAGAATAACAGAGTTGGAAGGGACCTTGGAGGTCTTCTAGTCCAACCTGTTACTCAAGCAGGAGATCCTATATACCATTTCAGCCAAACAGTTGTCCAATCTTTTCTTTAAAACCTCCAGTGTTGGAAGCACCCACAACTTCTGAAGGCAAGTCGTTCAACTGATTGTTTTAACTGTCAGGAAATTTCTCCTTAGTTCTAGATTGCTTCAGTCCTTCATTAGCTTTCATCCGTTGCTTCTTGTCCTGCCTTCAAGGGCTTTGGAGAAAAGCTTGACTCCCTCTTCTCTGGGGCAGCCCCTGAGATATTGGAAGACTGCTATCATGTCCCCTTCTTTTCATTAAACTAGACAGACCCAATTCCAGCAGCTGTTCTTCATATGTTTTAGCCTCCGGTCCCCCAATCATCTCTGTTGCTCTTCTCTGCACTCTTTCCAGAGTCTCAACATCTTTTTTACATTGTGGTGACCAAAACTGGATGCCGTGTTCCAAGCACTTCGGCCTGCATTTCGGTCACCCCTTTAAATCCCCAAACATGAGTTCGACTCACCGTATTCCAGCAGATAAGATGGTTCGTCTCAGGATCTTCAACCAGAGTCCACAGCTTGGTAAGGAAGGCCGGCACATTGCTGGTGTAACCGTCCATAGCAAGGGCTGTGGTTGAGTCCTGCATGGTGTCGCAACTCACAAAACTACTCTCACACCATCGTTTTTTGCAACAATGCTCCCCCCTTCTTCTCTTTTGCATAGATCAGAAGGGGAAAGAGCCACTTAGTGTCCTAGGCAGAGCTGAGAAAACACCCCTTTTCCCCACAGGACCCCTATCAGCAGAGGCATTGGCTCTGCTCCAAACACATCACAATATGCAGACATGGCTAATGGGGTGGGCTCGGGGGGGGGGGGACAATGCTCTGAGCGAAAGCTCCCTGCATTCAGCCGCACAATGCCTTGAAAAAAGATGCAGCATCATGCAAAGAGAATACACGGGCTTGCACAAACACAGGAGGTCAGCAAATCACTGGGGGGGGGGGGGNTTTCATTATCCAAACTAGATAACATCATCAGGAGGAGGAGGAGGAGGAGGAGGAGGAGGAGGAGGAGGAGGAGGAGGACTGTGGGGTCCTTGAGTTCTCTGAGCTTGGTTATTTTCTTGCAGACATTTCATGACCCAGCTAGGTAACATCTTCAGTGCCACAAAGGAGTGGATTTACTTTCATTTTATGTACTAGCCCCGTGTCCTATCAGTTTTGTTGGGACGGTTGTTTTCTTTCTCGATCAGGTTCTTATTTACTGTTTGTCTACCTGGTTGTAAATAACCGCCTAATCAACGAACTACCAAAAACATGCGGGAAGGACCTTGGCAGACAGGGAGGCGGAGCCGAAGACTGGACAACCAGCGTGTGGAAGACAGTTCAGTCCCCCGAAAGGGACAGGGAAGAGGCCAAGGGGAGCGTTACAAAAGGGACCCTCCCTAATCCCCCCCCCCAGTCAAAGGAGAAGAGGGCAGAAATACTTTTCAGACTTTGCAAGATTTGAGGTTAGACCTTGAGAGGTTGTCCAGACGGGAAGCACAACCATAAATAACAACTCTTATCTCGATTATAAGGCTGCATTAACAGAATGTTGCAAGTCTGCTTTTACAGTTCCAGGAAACTAGGGAGGGTCCCTTCTCAGACATCTGTCAGCCCCCACCCCCCAATTCCTTCTGCAGGCTCAGCTGCCTCTTATCTGACCATTGTCTAGTCCAGTGTTTCTCAACCTTGACCATTTTAAGGCATGTGGACTTCAACTCCCAGAATTCCACAGCCAGCATTGCTGGCTGTGGAATTCTGGGAGTTGAAGTCCACATGCCTTAAAATGGTCAAGGTTGAGAAACACTCTAGTCTGTGGCTCTTCTTGTCATCATCCCATATCACTACAGGTAATCCTCCAATTAGGACTGTAATGGAACCCAGAATTTTCTTTGTGAGTTATGATGGTTATAAGTCGAGGGACACACATGACCGTACTGGATTTTATGACTTTTTTTTTTTTTGCAGTAGTCCTTAAGCAAATCCCACAGTCGTTAAGTGAATCTATGTATTCCTATAGGTGATTTTTTTTTAGAGGCCGGAAACCAAAGTCGTCAATCCTGGTCACGGGACCCCAGAATGCTTCAGCTGGACGTAGAGGTGAGCCAGTTGCCAAGTGCTTAAACCACTGCAGAGGGGGTGCAGCCAGTGGAATCAGGTCATAAGTACCTTTTTTGGGAGTGGGGAGTTCCTCCTGTCTTGAATGGTTGCTAAGCAACCGGTCATTAAGCAAGGAATACCTGTACCTCTCCAGAAAGAACTTTAGTTTCAACGCAATTAAAAACAGAACGACAGAAGAATTTTCCATTGTGGAAACTGAGCCGTTTGATGTCATGAGAAACCACAAGTCAGAACCAAAATCTAGAGATGCTCAGAGGCTACTTAAATCCTTCACTCAGCAGGCTCTGCATCTCTGACTTTAACTTAATGCAACCTGCATTAACAAAAACAAAAGTGATTTTTTTTTTTGCCCAGGCAAGCATTTAAAGAAACAGCAAGAAAACCACAAACTGTTCATTATGTGCAAATCTTTATTGTGAATCCAAAGTTACCACGGTGTTAACAAGAGTTAGAAAAATTTTAAAATCTGCAGCTGAATGAAAATTCAGAATGCAGAGTAAACAAAAGTTTGCATTGTTCCCAAGAATTCTGTGCTTTTCTTTCCGTGACCGACTGTGCATATATAGAGGGGGGTTTTGGGGGGAGGGGGGTTATAAAAACAAAAAATAAATAAAGATCCTTTATGTATGTGCCCGGATCAGGAGATTAATAAAACGGATCTGTACAGTAATATCAAAATAAAAGAAAGCGGTTTAAAAAGCAATTTAAATAAAACCATTTTATTTAAATTGCCCACTCCATGGGAAGAAAGTGCATCGTACCCCTTGGCGCCCCAAATCGTGTTGCATTGACGCTTCAGAGTCGGGGATGTTCACCTGCACGCTGGCCAAGTTAGGGGCACATAACTGGTAACATACAAGACAAGAGTTGGGTGGAAAGAGTGTAATCTCTCAAACCAGGGCAGTGCGAGAGAAACGCATCCACCACGTCTTGGCTAACCACGCAGTAACAGTGAATCTCCTTCAGATGCCAACACTTCTTGGCCAATTCAACCAGGGAGGAGNGCTCCAAACACATCACAATATGCAGACATGGCTAATGGGGTGGGCTCGGGGGGGGGGGGACAATGCTCTGAGCGAAAGCTCCCTGCATTCAGCCGCACAATGCCTTGAAAAAAGATGCAGCATCATGCAAAGAGAATACACGGGCTTGCACAAACACAGGAGGTCAGCAAATCACTGGGGGGGGGGGGGCGGAGAAGAGGAACCGGCAACACCTACTAACTCCTCTTGTGCTTACACAACCTGCAGGAGAGAATGAAAAGCCATCTGCCCCTAGCTAGCCCCTTCAGGTCCGCAGCTTAGTTGCTCAGGCAGTTTTTACGGACCACTTTTTAATCTGATGAAACCCCAAAGGAGTTGGGGATGGAGGGCAGCGAAGGCGAGGGACGATTGCATCGTTCGAAGAGAAACACTCTAACCTGTAGAGTAAAGAACGGAGAGCAGCTCACGGTTGAAATGAGGGGTCCTTGGGGCTCTCTGAGCATGGCTGTTTTCTTGCAGACTTTTCATTATCCAAACTAGATAACATCATCAGGAGGAGGAGGAGGAGGAGGAGGAGGAGGAGGAGGAGGAGGAGAATGATTGTGGGGTCCTTGAGTTCTCTGGGCTTGGTTATTTTCTTGCAGATGTTTCATTATCCAAACTAGCTAACATTATCAGGAGGAGGAGGAGGAGGAGGAGGAGGAGGAGGAGGAGGACTGTGGGGTCCTTGAGTTCTCTGAGCTTGGTTATTTTCTTGCAGACATTTCATGACCCAGCTAGGTAACATCTTCAGTGCTACAAAGGAGTGGATTTGCTTTCATTTTATATACTAGCCCCATGTCCTATCAGTTTTGGTGGGACGGTTGTTTTCTTTCTTGATCAGGTTCTTATTTACTGTTTGTCTACCTGGTTGTAAATAACCGCCTAATCAATGAACTACCAAGAACATGTGGGAAGGACCTTGGCAGACAGGAAGGTGGAGCCGAAGACTGGACAACCAGCGTGTGGAAGACAGTTCAGTCCCCCGAAAGGGACAGGGAAGAGGCCAAGGGGAGCGTTACAAAAGAGACCCTCCCTAATTTCCCCCCCCCCCAGTCAAAGGAGAGGAGGGCAGAAATACTTTTCAGACTTTGCAAGATTTGAGGTTAGACCTTGAGAGGTTGTCCAGACGGGAAGCACAACCATAAATAACAACTCTTATCTCGATTATAAGGCTGCATTAACAGAATGTTGCAAGTCCTCCCCCATCTGCTTTTACAGTTCCAGGAAACTAGGGAGGGTCCCTTCTCAGACATCTGTCAGCCCCCCCAATTCCTTCTGCAGGCTCAGCTGCCTCTTATCTAACCATTGTCTGTGGCTCTTCTTGTCATCATCCCATATCACTACAGGTAATCCTCCAATTAGGACTGTAATGGAACCCAGAATTTTCTTTGAGAGTTATGATGGTTATAAGTCGAGGGACCCACATGACCGTACTGGATTTTATGACTTTTTTCTTTTTGCAGTAGTCCTTAAGCAAATCCCACAGTCGTTAAGTGGATCTATGTATTCCTATAGGTGATTTTTTTTAGAGGCCGGAAACCAAAGTCGTCAATCCTGGTCACGGGACCCCAGAATGCTTCAGCTGGACGTAGAGGTGAGCCAGTTGCCAAGTGCTTAAACCACTGCAGAGGGGGTGCAGCCAGTGGAATCAGGTCATAAGTACCTTTTTTGGGAGTGGGGAGTTCCTCCTATCTTGAATGGTTGCTAAGCAACTGGTCATTAAGCAAGGAATACCTGTACCTCTCCAGAAAGAACTTTAGTTTCAACGCAATTAAAAACAGAAATACAGAAGAATTTTCCATTGTGGAAACTGAGCCGTTTGATGTCATGAGAAGCCACAAGTCAGAACCAAAATCTAGAGATGCTCAGAGGCTACTTAAATCCTTCACTCAGCAGGCTCTGCATCTCTGACTTTAACTTAATGCAACCTGGGACCTGCATTAACAAAAACAAAAGTGATTTTTTTTTTGCCCAGGCAAGCATTTAAAGAAACAGCAAGAAAACCACAAACTGTTCATTATGTGCAAATCTTTATTGTGAATCCAAAGTTACCACGGTGTTAACAAGAGTTAGAAAAATTTTAAAATCTGCAGCTGAATGAAAATTCAGAATGCAGAGTAAACAAAAGTTTGCATTGTTCCCAAGAATTCTGTGCTTTTCTTTCCGTGACCGGCTGTGCATATATAGAGGGGGTTTTGGGGGGGAGGGGGGTTATAAAAAAAAATAAAAATAAAGATCCTTTATGTATGTGCCCGGATCAGGAGATTAATAAAACGGATCTGTACAGTAATATCAAAATAAAAGAAAGCGGTTTAAAAAGCAATTTAAATAAAACCATTTTATTTAAATTGCCCACTCCATGGGAAGAAAGTGCATCGTACCCCTTGGCGCCCCAAATCGTGTTGCATTGACGCTTCAGAGTCAGGGATGTTCACCTGCACGCTGGCCAAGTTAGGGGCACATAACTGGTAACATACAAGACAAGAGTTGGGTGGAAAGAGTGTAATCTCTCAAACCAGGGCAGTGCGAGAGAAACGCATCCACCACGTCTTGGCTAACCACGCAGTAACAGTGAATCTCCTTCAGATGCCAACACTTCTTGGCCAATTCAACCAGGGAGGAG
>NW_015387876.1:352570-355916 GCF_001527695.2 Protobothrops mucrosquamatus
GGGATGTTCACCTGCACGCTGGCCAAGTTAGGGGCACATAACTGGTAACATACAAGACAAGAGTTGGGTGGAAAGAGTGTAATCTCTCAAACCAGGGCAGTGCGAGAGAAACGCATCCACCACGTCTTGGCTAACCACGCAGTAACAGTGAATCTCCTTCAGATGCCAACACTTCTTGGCCAATTCAACCAGGGAGGAGTTGAGAGCATCAGAAGAGGCCGTGTAAAGGATGAGTCTCTCCAGGGTCTGGCTGTAGCAGCTGGTGATCAGCCTCAGTTTATCGGTCATGTAATGGAGGTAATTAAACTGCAGAGATTTAACGGGGATGCTGGCCTTGAGGACCCCGGGAATCCTGGTGGGGTCCACCATGGCAGCAAATTCAAACTTCACCCGGAATTCGGGGTGTCTCTTGCTCAACATGGCCCAACACTCTTCGGGGATCTGCTTCTCCAGACCTTCGTACAGAATGTCCAAACACTTGAACGGTCCCCTGTTGGGCTTCCCCAGTTCTTGGAGGAGGTCCTTCGAGAGGCTGGTGTAATAAATCCCTAAAACCGCAAGTTTGGGGCAAATCCGCACCACCTCCACAATGGTCTCAGGTTTCAGGATGATGACCCCAGGAACCCGGTTGTTGATCAGCAAGGTGCGCAGATTGGGGTTGGTGGAAGCCAGGAGCAGCACCGTCCCGTTGTCCAGGATGAAAGGCATCTGCCGGAGGTCGACGTATTGCAGATCGATCTTATGATTGCTCTGGCAAAGGCAGCGGACACTCTGCAGGACATCCTGGCCGGAATAGAAGTAAGGACTCAGCCCCTGGCAGACGATGCACAGCGCCCGCAGCCTGGCCCTCTTACAAGCCAGCATGTCCAAGGTTTGGGTGACGAGCCTCCGGTTTAACTCCAAGTACTGGTTCAGTACAATCTTCAGGTGTCTGATATGGACCAGGTACCCTTGCAGCTTCCTTAACAGGCAGGCTTCGTCTTCGTCTTCAAAATCAAAACTGAAAGGATTGTGGGGAGGGGGCGGAGAGGAAAGGGACAAAGAAACCTTAATGAAGCCACCGAGCAAGTTCCACGACGGGACAATGGAGGCCCTTGCAATTCTGGCCTCATTGGCAGGTAAGGGCTCGACTTACAACAGTCTGTTTAGTGACCGTTCCAAGTGACAGCCGCACTGAAAAAAAAATGATATGCTTAACAAGGATGACAAAAAAGTTTGTGAAATTACGACCTTTGCAGCCTCCTCGTGATTGTGTGACCAAAATTCAGACACTTGGCAACTGGCTCGTATCTATGACCGTTGCTGTGTCCCCGGGGGTCACGTGATCCCCTTTGGCGACCTCCTGACAAGCAAAGTCAAGGGGAGGAAGCCAGATTCACTTAACGACCGGGTTACTAACTTATCAACTGCAGAGATTCGGGCTAACAACAGTGGCAAGAAAAGTCATAAAATGAGGCAAAACTCGTTAAACAAATGTCCCACTTAACAACAGAAATTTTGGGCTCAATTGTGGTCATACATCTACCTGTATTAATCATAACTGTTTTGCCCATGATTTGTGGAAGGAGGTTAGGGTCTATATAGAAGGTCTGTCCATAAGTTGCATATAGGATGTTTGAATGCGTGTTATGTATGTGTACACTTTGAGAGCAAGCAACTAAATTTCATTTTTAATGTGTGCCATTGTGCCCACAGCAAAAAATGACAATAAAGGTTATCTATCTATGTCTGTCTGTCTCTATCATCTATGAATCTATCGTCTGTCTGTCTGTCTGTCTGTCTGTCTGTCTGTCTGTCTGTCTGTCTATCTATCTATCCATCCATCATATATATCTATCTATATCATCTATGTATCATCTATCTATCATCTATCTATAATTTATCTATCATCTATCACAGTGGTGGCAAACCAATGGCACGCGTGCCAGAGGCGGCACTCGGAGCCCTCTCTGTGGGCACGCGTGCCGTCACCCCAGCCTCACCTCCCCCTGTGGCCCCGCCCCAGCAGCCCCCCTGGAGGAGAGTCGCCTTGGGCGCGGCCTGCACGGAGCAGCACAGCCAAGGACATAGCCAGGCAGCAGGGATAAGACTCCGCCCTCGCGCCCCATAGCTTGCAGAAGTTGCTGCGGGGTGTGGGCAGAGGGCGTGGCTGCCATGGCGCTGCAGGGCTGCCTGGGCAATCTGTGGCAGGCCACGGAGGTAGTGCGTGGCCCTGCGGGTGGGCAGGGCAGGGGGAGGGCAGGGGCGGAGCAGGCAGGATGGGAGGCGGAGCAGTGACAGGGGGCGGGTTTTGGGCACTCAGTCTCTAAAAGGTTCACCATCACTGATCTATCATCTATCTATAATCTATCTATAATCTATCCATCCATCCATCCGACTTCACACGTTGTGCTGGGCTGTAGATCCTCAACCCTAAAGACTGCTCCATGCCACATGACAAGCCAACCAAATGATGGCTTAATTGGATGCCTGAGCTCCAGCCAATGAAACAGGGGCCTTGTTGTCACCCCCTGAACAAAAGCCGCCTCTTCTTCTTCTTACTTAAGTTCTGTGAAACTCCAGACAGCAGAGGAAGCCACGGCTGCAGCCCATTTCTTGCACACGTGTAAAACAGCGTATCTGTCTTTAACCGACAGGAAGGAGAATACACCGGCCATAACTTCTTCTGGCATATAGTTCCAAAGATCGTCAATCACGTCGGACATCCTCCGAGCCTCGGGGATGACTCCCTGCAAAATTAACCCCACCAAAAAACAGAAAGGAAAAACCATCACCAAACAAACAAAATTGAATAAAGATTCATTTCTATGCATTTCACTCTATGGTCTCCAACCTCGGAAACTTGACCCCTTGTGGACTTCAACTCTTTTTCACTTTTGCGATATTGTAAACTGACCAGAGTTGATGTATGGGTTAGATGAGTGTATGCCAATAAAGTAGAATATTTGCCCAAGATTGAAATGAGTGCGCCTCGAGTTCGGCTGTTTTCTTGCAGACGTTTCATTACCCAACTAGGTAACACCATCAGTGTCAGTGCCAACACTGACGTCACCTATTTGGGGTAATGAAACGTCTGCAAGAGAACTACCAAGCTCAGAGAGCACCCAGGACCCCACCGCCCTCCTCTTCCTCCACCCTTTATTTTATTTTATTTATTTATTTATTAAATTTATATCCCGCCCTTCTCCTTGCGGACTCAGGGCGGCTGACAATCAATTTAAAAAACATAAATAACAATTACAGAATTAAAATTAATTAAGAAGAAATATTTAAATTTAGTCTAATTAAAATATGATTAAAACCCCTCTAAAAATTGCCCTAGGCCAGTCCCGCTTGTTGGAATAGC
>NW_015387876.1:356362-398293 GCF_001527695.2 Protobothrops mucrosquamatus
GAAACTATCCCAAGCAGGGCTGGGAGGGGGGTATAAAAAGACCTCTGCCCATGTGCTCATTCTTTTTCCTCTCCTCTGCTGCTTCTTGCAAGACCATCTGTCTTCTGCAATAAACTGTAACCTTCTTCCCAAAGCAGTTGCCATGTTTGCTTATTTATTCCCGGCTTGGATGAACCAGGATGAAGACTTACTTCTAACACAAGGAAACTACCAAGCTCAGAGACCCCCTCAAGAAGAGTTGCACGCATTGAGCAAAGCCAAGAAACTAAGTTTAACCCCGGGAAAGTTAAACCACGGTTTGCAACTACTGCGAGCGCGGGGGCTGAGCCAGCGGTTCCGCGAAGTCTCAGCGGTTCAGCACCCCACTCGGGGAAAAAAAAAAACCCCCCGCAGGCTCACAAACACCCACCTTCCCGCCGACCACCAGCCCGGCGCGCCACGCATCGCGCCTTCTTTTTCTGCCTCAGCTCCACGTGGCTCCCGAGCTGCACCTGCGCGCAATTAGCGCCTCCGCTGCCCATCTTAGACGGCGGCAGGTAGGCGGAGTGCGCATGCTCGGAGCCGGGGACGCGCCTCACCTGGCCCTTTTAACTCCTTCCTTCCTTCCCGGAGGCGGTTGGCCCTTTTCGGTGCTGGAGAAGGGGAAGCCCTGGCTGGCAATAAGGACTCTTTCCCCCCCCCCCAACTTTCAATCTGGCCATTCTATTCCTAGCTTCACAAAAAGAACAAACCATGGTTTGCGCGGCACCTTAAGCCATGTAGCCACAGGTTGGCTTGGTGTCTTGCAGGAGCCCAGCCGGTGTGGCTTGTCGCCCATTGTTTTACAGCTTAGTGTTTTGGGTTATGCTAGCTCAAGGTGGCTTAATAAGCCATGGTTAAATAGGTTGAGGCTTAACTTGTTTAGTGGATGCCTATTCTCTGTAGGAGAAGGCTCATGCAGCAACCACTGTTGGATGGTGGTTGGATTATGGCTTAAAGAGAGATGCATATTGGCAGTGGAAAGTTGAAAAAGTGAATTAGGACTTTAGTTTTTATTTTTTTCTCAAGTACATCTGCTTAGAAGAATAATTTTATTAGTCTCGTACACCGATTTTCCCAACCAGGTACTTTCCAGGTTTCTCAATTCCATAATGCCCAGCCAGAATTGCTCTTATTATAGCATCAATCTTGTGAACTCTCAAGTTTTCCCTTTTCGCTATGTGTCCAAAATGGACAGTGATTAATATATGTATATATTTGCATAGGAATTACAATAGCTCCGAGCTTGGTTGTTTCCTTGCAGACATTTCATTACCCAACGAAATACATACATACATATACATGTATGTATATAGCATGTGTATATTTGTGTTATCTGTGTGTATGAGTAGAAATATACTTTCAAGAACCGGCAACAGAATTTCATTTTTAATGTGGGCCAGTGTGCTCACAGTAAAACTGACTAAGGTTATCTTATTATTTATTGTTTAAAACTGCCTTCCTTAACAAGGATATGTCCTACATGTGTGAACCTTTACATCACTTTCCCAAATTCACATGGACAGCCACATTGGCTGGTTCACATGTTACACTAAATCAAATTGATCCTAATCACAAGGTTCACAAATTCACACTCTGAACTAAATCATTGTAACCTGTTTTTCTTTGCCTTAGCTTGACATGGGAATCAAGCCATTGTGGGTTATAACCCGTTGCCATGTTTTTTTATCGTGTTGAATAAATCACAATTGGCTAGATATGCAACCCAAATAAACCACACTGTAGTGTATTAAAATGGTGCGGTGCAGAGCAGATGAGTGTGGTCAGTAAAATGATAAAATGCTGGGGCTTTTATTGTGAAGTAGGATAATAAAATATAATATGCATTGTACTATAATTCAACAACAGTAAAGAAAATAAACAATTCAGCAACTCAAACTCTTCTTATTAATCTAGGTCCAGTGCCAAGGAACACAAAGATATGGTGTACTTGCTGAGGAAGACATGAACATAAATGTTTATATAAATAAACTAAAATTATGTGCTCACATTGTTCGGTAGTAATGGGTTTTAAGTTGGCTTGAATTGCATTTGTGGAATTTATTTCTATCCTGGTGTGTGTTTATTATGAATTTAGTTAAAAAGCACTGTACTTGTGTACTGTCTACACTGACACCCCGGTCTGCCACCTGCGCAAGTGCGTGTGCACATGCACGCTTGCGCGGCCCAGTTCCCCTCTTCCCCCCCCCCAAGCCGGACCAAGCCGCAAAGTCTGGGGGCCGCTGCTGTAGACATCATGTTCTCACCTCAACTAAAATGGCCTTCTGTCCATGCTTGCGTTCCTGCCAGACAAAAAGTCTGAGTTCCTACATTGCATTAAACCATGGATTGTATTTCCAAGGTTTCCTGATCCAAATGGGCTGAATTTACAGAATGCCCTAATTAACCCTTAAAACACACACACACACACACACACACACACACACACACACACACACACACACACGAGCTCAGAGCTCTCAAGGAACACCACCTCCATTCTTGACTTCTGATTATTGGTTTCATTTTGGAGAAACCAGTTGTGATCACACCTTGGACCAAGTGATCAACCATGGGAGAACCTTGTAGAAGGAACTGAACTGAGTTATTGATGTCCATCTTCTTGTGAAGGTAAAGCCCTTAAGCTACAATCACACAGGATGGTTGTTGGTCACCAAGGATTTGCCCTATCCTGTGGACATCAGCTAAAATAGGCTTCTAACCATGATTGCATTTCACCAGACAAAAAGTCAGACTTCATGTATTGCCCCTGGCCTAAACCATAGTTTGCATTGCCAAGAGTTTCTGATCCAAATGGGTTGGGCTTGCATAATTCCCTAAGCCAGGGGTGTCAAACTGCCGGCCCGCGGACCGGATGCGTCATGGCGAAACCGTGCCCACCCCATTGCCAGCAATGGAAAAAAAGTCACGATATGTTGCAACACGTCACGTGACGTTGCGACTTTGACACCCACATACATACACGCACACACTCATACTAGAGCTTAGAGCTCTCAAGGAACAGTACGTCCATTCTTAATTTCTGGTCGCTGGTTTTGTTTTGAACAAACAAGCTGGGATTAAGGTTGGACCATGTAATAAATAAATCACGGGCGAACCTAGTAGAAGAAGAAGCTGGGTTGAGTTGCTGAAGGCCATCTTCTTATGATGCAAAAGTAAAAACCCTTCAGCACAATCACACGATGGTGGTGGGTTGCCAAGGACTGGGCTCTTTGGAGGTCTTTAGGGTGTAGCTTTTCAACTTGGGGCATCTTGAAAGGAAAGCCTCCACCACCCCGTGGCTGACCACGCAGAAACAGTGGACCTCTTTCAAGCCTCCGCATTTTCGGGCCAAGCCAATGAGCGATTCGTTGAGTTCCTCCGAAGAGGTGGTGCGAAGGACCAGCTTCTCCAACGTGCCGCTGTAGTTGTTGGTGGCAAAGCGGATTTGATACACTATGTACGTGTAAGTATTCAGCTGCAGCTCCGTCACTGGGATGTTGGGCTTCAAGATGCGAGGGATCTTCCACTGTGGGACCGTGGGGTCCAATTCCAGTTGGACGTAGAGCCGGGGATATTTGACACGCACCAAAGCCCAGAGTTCTTCCGAGATCACGGGAATGTATTTATCCAGACGCTCGCAGAAAATATCCAGGCACTTGAAAGTTGACCGCTTGGATGTCACCAGTTCCTTAAACACGTCATCGGAAAGGCTGGCGTAATAGACCCCCAGGGTGGACAATTTGGGGCAAGACTTCAGAAGCTCAATGATGGCCTCAGGGGTGACGTTGCAAACCAAGGTGCGGTTGTTAAGGTACAAGGTGTGCAGATTTGGGCTACTGGAGGCCACCAGCTGGACGATCCCATCGTCCAGAGTGAAGGGCATCCCCCGGAAATCAATATGCTGGAGGTCAATTTGGTTCTGGCTCTGGCAGATCCCCTCGATGCTCTGCAGGATGTCTTGGCCAGAGTAGAAATAGGGGTTCTCCCCCGTGCATTCGATGCACAAGGCCTGCAGCTTGTGGTTCTGCTTGGCCAGAAGGTCCAGGATCTGGGAGACTTTCTTACGGGTCCCCTCCTTGGACTGATCAAACACCATCTTGAGGCGTTTGATGTGGCACAGGAACTGGCGCAAATGCTGCAGTGTGGCTTCATCTTCGGCAACACACCTGGAAAACCATGGGGAGGGTGGGAATGAAAAAATACCACAGTGTTGGAATTACAGGAAATGAAAACATCATCCTGATCATTGATCCAGACTCCATCTCTTTCTCTCTCTCTCTTGGGAATCCTCAAAACATCTGTCTGCCTATCTTCTATTTATCTTGGGAATCCTCAAAACATCTCTGTTGGAAATCTTCAAAACATGTCTGTCTGTTTATCATCTGCCTGCCTGCCTGCCTATCTCCTACCTACCTACCTACCTACCTACCTACCTACCTACCTATCTATCTATCTATCTATCTATCTATCTATCTATCTATCTATCTATCTATCATCAATTAATCAATTTACTTAGAACATGTTCTATTAAAATACATATTGTTGTTGAACTATGTATTGATATTGACAATTAACCAGTGGAACAGCTTGCATTCAGACGTTGTGGGTGCTTCATCACTGGAAGTTTTTAAGAAGAGACTGGACAGCCACTTGTCTGAAATGGCATAGAGACTCCTGCTTGAGCAGGAGGCTGGACTAGAAGACCTTGACGATCCCTTACAGCTCTATTCTATTCTGATTCTGACGTCAACCTTTATGTTGATCAAACTAGGCGTCAGACACACAAGCTGGCAAACACTCATCAATCATCGTCTTTATACCAGGTTGCTTCACGTCTCAGAGTTCATCAGAAACTGGTCTGGTAGGTTTGGAGTACAGGTGTGCTGTACAAGTGTACAAGTGCAAATCTGTGGTCTGAATGGAGACTCTTGACAAACCTTTACAACTGGTGGCTACGCAGATCAGCTTCACGCCTCATTGAAATCCATTGTCTCCTTAATCATTTATTGAGTAAGTTACAATCATTTATTGAGTAAGTTACAACTGGCAAGGTTCATACAATGCACTAAGCCATAATCACAGCTGGACACCCTAAGAGCTAGATTATATATCCTAAGCCAAAGCTAAGCCACCCATAGCACATTTAGAATGCTGCATGCTTGGCTAGAAAAGATGTTGGGAAAACATGTAGATTTTAAACCTGAACTTTTTTTTACTAGGTATAATGCCAGAAAAGCTTGACAAACAAAAATATATACTTGATTTTATTTTTATTTTTTTATATAATATTTTATTAATTTTCCATTTGAATATTTAAAAAGCAACATGGTGACTGGGTTAATCAATAGTTCAATAACAAAATCTTAGTGCAAATCTCAGGTTACAACATCAAATATTTCTTCTCTTTTTCCCTTAACATTTACTATCTCATATTCAGGTTAGTACATTTCTAATTATATCCACTCAATAAGAACATCATTACTACATTTATCAATAAAATTTTAGCTTATACATAGCTTAATTACATTCAATCTTCATAAACAATTATATATACTTGATTTTGCATGTGATAACAGCGGCAAGAATCATATTCGCACAATATTGGAAAAATGAAGAAATACCACCAGAGGAAGAAATAGAAATAATTAAAAAAAAAATACTAGATTGTGCGGAAATGGACAGACTTACTCTGAGGTTGAAAGAAAAACAAGAAGAAACAGAATACTATCAAACTTGGGACTTATTTTATCAATGGCTGAAGAAAAGAATAAGGGATCAGGAATTCAATTTGTATTAGTGAACGATAAACTCAGACAACACGTTTGTTGAATAAGTATTTTTGAATTGTATTAAAAAAATCAGTACTTTTAAAAAAAAAAAAAATAGAATGGGGCATGCACCCTAACCTAGTGCAAACTGCTTTTATGAGTATTATGTCCTTCTGCACCACACCCTTCGTCCTCCTTCGCCTATTCAGCCAGTTCAACTACAGGACCCATCAGGCTCCATTCTTACCTGACTTCTGTATCGCTCCAGACACAGGTAGTAGAAACCGCTGCAGCCCACTTCTGGCAGACCTGGAAAACCACATGTCTGTCTTGCAGAGACAAGTAGCGAAAGATGTGGGAGAGAATTTCCTCCGGAACGTAGCTCCAGGCATCTCCTACTGTCTCCGGCATCCTTTGGGGACCTGCTCAAGAGTTTCCTTCTTCGCTGAAAGAAAACACACACACTAAATATCAAACCTCGATTTTCTTCCCCCATAGCCAATTATTATTATTAATTTTTTTGGCATCTCCCCATCAAAATGTGGTGGCGCCATTTTGCGAAGAGAGAGAGGACAAATATAAAAAAGAAGAAACCAAAAGCTGCTTTAGGTTGCAATTTAAAAAAATAAAATAAAATCTATAGGTTATTTAAAAAAAAAAATCTGTACCCCAACCAAAAAATAGATTTTTAAAAACCAGCTCCTTCCTCCAGTGGACTCAAAGAGCTACAGACAGTCCTTGACTTACGACCACGATTGAGCCCAGAATTTATGTTGCTACGTTAGACCAACTGAATTTGGCCCCGTTTAACGACCTTCCTTTTCGCCCTTGTTAAGTGAATCCCTGCAGTTGCTAAGTGAGTAACCCGGTTGTTAAGTGAATCTGGCTTCCCCCGTTGACTTTGCTTGTCAGAAAGTCGCCAAAGGGGATCACGTGACCCCGGGACCCTGCGACCGTCATAAGTATGAATCAGTTGCCAGGCGTCTTGAATTGAATGCCCAGCACATCTGGGGGAGAATCCAGGAATAAAAGCAGGGATTTATTAGCAGAAGGAGGAGGAGGAGGAGAAGAAGAGGAGGAGGAGGAGGANAGAAGAAGAAGAAGAAGAAGAAGAAGAAGAAGAAGAAGAAGAAGAAGAAGAAGAAGAAGAAGAAGAAGAAGAAGAAGAAGAAGAAGAAGAAGAAAGGGAGAGAGAGAAAGAGAGAGAAACCAGCTGATCCAGTCTGCAGTCTGTGGGCAAAGGGGGTGCCCGGCTTTCCCTTGGGGGGAGACAGCGGGAAGAGCCCCGGGTCCTAGAAAGAGCAAGAGTCTATATCTGGCGGTGTTACATCCAGCCACCTTGGGAAAGAAATCCCATTTTCCTCTCAAACCAGATAGTCAATATCAGGCAGAGGAATTTTCATATCACCTACCAAGAATCCTTTCACTCCGGAGCAGAGATTCCTGCTTCCCTTCCTGCTTTCCCACCGCAGATCTGAAAAAGGAGGAGAAAAGATCAGCCCCTACTTTTACTTTTCGGAAAGACAGAATGGATGAAGTCACTTCCTTGATTTAAGGCACGCTTTCCTTTTAATTTGTAGTTCAGCCCAGCCCAAAACTGACCTTTGATTTTTCCGGCTCATTATCCTTGCTCATAAAAAAGTGTGTTTGTTCTGCCCCCCTGCACTTGCTAAGTCATCAGGCCACGGAGCCCCTGGCACTGCATTTCAAAACGAAACACGTCATTTTAGGGAGGGGATGGACCCACTGCTCAGAAAAGCTCCCAGATTTTCCTTCTGTGAATAAATAATCCATTCTCTCTTGTATGTTTCCCGACTAGCAACAGGCCTTCTCGCACTCTTCCTTCAAACAGCGTGGAGCTCAGATTTCAGATTTATTGCTTTGAGGATGTAAGTGGATTACTTAAATGTCCATGGAGATTCTCAGTCCACCAGGACAGGGTTTTATCCCAAAGGTGGTTTTTTTTTCAGGAGGCAACTGGACTTTGTTGTTTTTCTTTGAAAATACAAGAATATAAATCCTTCCCTTCCCCACCATCCGGTCAGAGCTGAAGAAGCTTCTGTCTGGAATGGTATAGGGTTTCCTGCCTGAGCAGGGGGTTGGACTAGATGACCTCCAAGGTCCCTTCCAACTTTATTATTATTCTTGGATGAGGAGCGAAACGTCTTCAGAGAAAAACAACAAAAAGGGGGGGGGGTCTGTAGATATTTTCTCATCCCTCTTTCTGGCCTGTGCAGCAGACAACAGGCTGGTTATGATGTTTTTGGTTTTTTTTTTCCTGCAGTCCTAACTATCCGTTGAAGTTGTGGGTTTCAAGAAGAGGTTGGGCAACCATTTGTCCGGCATGGTGTATAACCTCCTGCTTGGGGCAGAGGGCTCGACTAGAAGACCTCCAAGGTCCCTTCCAACCCGATTAATCTACGATTCTAAGTCCGCGAATCGAGAAGGAAACGATGCGCAAGGCGCAGAGGTCTTCAGGATGGCTACAAGAGGCCTGGCTGGACTCATTGGGGGTTTCAAGCTACGAGTCAGGCCGCTAGGTCGTCAGGATTGACAGCTGCCTCCTGAATGTCAGCAGGAAGGGAAGGGAGATCCGCGCCTTATTCTACCCCAGGGGTCCTCAACCTTGGCCACTTTAAGACTTGTGGACTTCAACTCCCAGAATTCCTCAGCCAGCAAAGTAGGAGGTAATGGAGTAGGAGGTAGTGAGGGAGTAGGAGTAGGAGTTAGTGAGGAAGTAGCAGTAGGAGGTAGGGAGGGAGTAGGAGAAGGGTGGAGGAAGAGGAGGGCGGTGGGGTCCTGGGTGCTCTCTGAGGTTGGTAGTTCTCTTGCAGACGTTTCATTACCCAAAATAGGTGACATCAGTGTTAGCACTGACACTGATGGTGTTACCTAGTTGGGTAATGAAACGTCTGCAAGAAAACAGCCGAACTCGAGGCGCGCTCATTTCAATCTTGGGCAGATATTCTACTTTATTGGCATACAACCGTGTGGCAACTACGATCTTTGGGACGATGCGCTTAGAGTAGCTTTTGCCAATTTAGGTGCCCTACAGATGTGTGCAAAGCTGGCTGAGGAATTCTGGGAGTTGAAGTCCACAAGTCTTAAAGTGGCCAAGGTTGAGGACCCCTGTTTCTACCCCGCCACACGTGGCTGGCCTCTGGACGACACGGCGCCCTGGGCTGTCATACATAACGCGCCAGGCGTTTGCGGTGACAAGGGCCGGGCCCTCTAGGCACGCTCAGAGGCACGCTTCTCGGCTCCTCTATTTCCCCCCCTCCCCTCTCTTTCCCAAAGCACCCCATCTCCCTACCGTGCCTGAAATCAGAGCCCGGGAGCAACGCCTCCAATCCTCCCGCAGGCAAAAACTTCCCGGAAAGCCTCCGCTTCCTAATACGGTATCGAGAAATCCGCTGGCTCCCCTCTGATTGGCTACGGAGATTTCCCTCTCTGCCCCCCCCACCCACCTCCCGCCACCGCTTGCCCAATGAAAGGGAGCCCCCGGTCGGATTGGCAGCTCCTCCGGCCACTCGCGCCGGGCCCCGCTCTTCGGGAACCCCGGACGGCGCCACAAAGTAACCGGCGCGCCGCTTCCGAAGCTCTTCGGGGTTCTTTTTTTTTTTTTTTGCTTTTTTTTGTGAATGGGCCGGTTTGGCGGCGGGAAAAGTCTCCGCAGCCCACGAGGGAGCGGCGCCCGATCCTAGCCCCCCGGGAAGGCGCGCACGTGCCCGGCGGGCTTCTCCGCCCGGAACTGCTGACGCGCAGAGGCGGAAGGCGGCGGCCAGGGCAGCGCGCGCCTGGAGGCGGGTAGGCACCGGGGAAGGGGGTCGGCGGGGCGCGGGGCTCCTCTCTCGCCAACCCCGTCCGGGTCTGCGGCGGCTCGGCGGCTCGGAACAGGCGGGTCCCCCTCCCGACCTCTCCCGCCGGGCTGCACGGCCAAGCGGGGGCCACGGGGGCCGGCCCGCGGGTTCCGATCCCTTCCCGGGGGCTTCGCGAGTCGTCGGAACGGGGTCCGGAGCGCTCTTGGCTGGAGCCGCTGAAGTCCGAGCGCTTCGAAGGGGCAGATCCGGACTCCGGGTGTCCGGGTTGCCCGGCTTCGCGCGCCCCGCGGCCCTCTGCGCGCTTTCGCCATAGGCGCCCCCAACCCGGGTTCGCCGTCCCAGCCCGGGCCGGGCCGTCCTGGCGAAGGGCCTCCTCGTCGCCTGGCCCGGGCGGGCCGCTTTCCCTCGGATCCCCCCCCCCCTCCCTGCAGCTGTTTCCAGCTGTCGCCGCCTCGGGCGGGCAGAAACGAGGCCTTGGGGTCTCTGGAGCTGCCGCGATCGGGGTCACCGCAGCCGCAGCCGCCATCCCCACGTGTCGGGCGGACGCTGCTCGGGCGGAGTCCGGCCGCACTTTCGGTTTAGCCCGCCCGCCTGCCTGGGTCCCCGGGCCTGGGGCTCCGGAGGAGGCGGAAGGGGGGCTGCAGGTCTAGTCTGCAGGGTGGGCAAAGGGGGAGCCGGCTTTCCCTTGGGGGGGGAGGCAGCGGGAAGAGACCCGGGTCCTAGCAAGATCGTGGGGAGGGCAGCGCTTCTCCGAGCCCCGCGTCTCGGCCTTTCCGGGAAGGGCGGCGGCGGCGGTGGCGCGGCTCCCTTCCAAGGCGCGCCCTTTTGCAGCGCCGTCGTCGGCTTCGGCTGTCGGCCCGGCGCTGCTTCGTTCCGCCGTTAAGGCGAGGAGGGCGGACGCAGCGCTGGGCCGAGGGAAGGAGGGAGGGAGAGGCGCCGGGCCTTCCGCCTTTCCTCGACGGGGCGAGGTCGTTATTCCGGAATAAAGTCATTGGCCCAACTGCTGCTTTGGGTGGTAATCCGGTCCTGTCCGATGACCGATAAGAGCTTAATCAATCGATCAGAATAGAGCTGGAAGGGACCTTGGAGGTCTTCTAGTCCAGCCCCCTGCTCAAACAGGAGACCCCGATACATCTGGTTTCTAGCCATCCCTAAATCTGCTCCTAGTACAGGTTAGTCCTCGACTTACGGGCACAACTGAGCCCCAAATTTCTCTTGCTAAGCAAAACAGCCCTTAAGTAAAGTTTGGCCCCAGTTTACGACCTTGCCACGGTTGTTAAGTGAATCACTGCAGTTGTTAAGTTCACGGTTTGTTAAGTGAATCTGGCTTCCCCGTTGACTTTGCTTGTCAGAAGGTTGCAAAAGGGATCACATGACCCCCCCAGGGATGCTGCAACCGTCATGAATGTGAGCCAGTTGCCAAGGGGCTGAATTTTAATCACGTGACCTTGTGGATGTGGCAGTGGTCCTAAGTGTGAAAAACGGTCATAAGTCACTTTATCCAGTGCTGTTGTAACTTTGAACGGTCACTACACAAATGGTTTTAAGTCGAGGATTACCTGTAATCACAGTTTTCTGCCATTTGTGTTTGAGTAAAGCACATAATTAGGTGGGGAAAAAAAACATGGGCTATTCCCATTTCAGTATTAGGCTAATCTAGTGTTGTGCAGATGCTGGCAGCCTGGTTCTTTCCAGATGTTTTGACCTATGGCCACAATACAGCCCAAAAGTTCCGTCGCTAAGTGAGACAGCTTCATTTCCATGAGCAGCTGCAGCCCGCAGGTTGGGGAGCTCTTGTTTTAAGGCGTCTCTTTAACGGCTGATTTGTGTTCCATTTCAGGAGGCATTTCCAAGATGGCGGCCAGTATGGACGAGTGGGTGGGCAGTGCTCACCTGTTTGTCCAAGCAACCTCGATAGCCGACTTTCTTCCTTCATGCTACAGAAACCCAGATTTGAAGCCCCATGTATACAAAGCATTGAGGTTGGCATTTGCAGGTATGTTGCGTCATTAGCCTTGCTCCACCTACCCCACGTGTTTATGATCAGCGGGAATCAGTCGTCCAGTTGGCTAAACAGCTCAGATTTTTTTTTCTTCCAAGTTCAAAATGCTTTCCACCACTACCCTGTGTAAATAATAATAATAATCATCATCATCATCATCATCATCATCATCATCATCATCATCTTTCATTCATTAGACATGAACCTCAGTCAACTGAACATTCAAATTGGCTGGCGCTGATGGTTGACACAGGTTGCTACCAGCATCCTAGGTGTCAACCAGGTACCTCCTTAAAATATAAGATGTTCCGAGTAGCACAGTTTTTTTGTAACATTGCTGGAGTTCTTATTGCAGGAAGCTGCAGTTTCTTGATGTATTTTGCAAAGTTTTTGGACATAGTTCCCCGATGACAGTAGGTATCACTGTTACATGTTTCATCCATAATCGCACAGTTTCATTGTTGTTGTTATTATTATTATTATTATTTTATTTCCTTCCTTGGATCTGCTGAGTCATGTTTACTTACGTTTGCAGAAAGAGATTACACCCCAGGGGCTTCTGTTTCCTGTTCCAAAAAAATTTATAGTGGATAAATTCAACCCATTCTCCAGTCACCATAGTCATAAAGTTAAAGAGTAGATGAGTCACCATCTACTTGCCTTTTAACTTTTCCTTCCTCCAGGAAGGAAAAAAACACAGTAGCATTTTTCAAACCTGGCAACTTTAAAATGTATGGGCTTCAAATCCCAGCTGGTCTTCTGGAAGTTGAAGTCCACACACTTTAACATTCCCAAGTTTGAAAAAACACCAGCTTAGATCTTCTGCTGCAGCAGCCAGCAGTGAAGAACCCTCTGACTCACCTTCTCTTTCCCCCATTCTTTCCTCCACAGAATCCATAGGGGGCCTTAGCGGGGTGGATATTCTGAAGGTCCATTGCAGTGACCCTGATTTGATCATCCAACTCAAATTCCACAAGCAAGAGAACTGCAGAAAGTTCCTGCAAAGCTACCAGCAAGGAGAGTTTCAGGAAGTTCTCCAGGGGCGTCTCAGGTGCGTGCCCTTAGACAGCGTAAAGCTCATCAAGATGGAGCTGAAGGCTGGTGCTAAAGATTTGGATTTCATCATCCAGGAAGAAGAACGTTGTCTGGCATACATCTCTCAGCAGAAGGTAAGTGTCAGAGCCTGAAATGGGTGGCTTGTTGTCACTTTGGAGAGACAGCCACTAAAACGCAGGCCGAGCGTCCACATGAACGAGGGCCCCCCTTGTCTTTCTCAGCCAAGCGTTCTAGCTTTCCTTGTTTTAAATCTGAGCAGTTTTATCCTGCTCTGGAAAGACCACACTTAGAATATTGCATCCAGCTTTGGTCACCACTATATAAAAAAGATGTTGAGACTCTGGAAAGAGTGCAGAGAAGAGCAGCAAGGATGATCAGGGGGCTGGAGGCTAAAATATTTGAAGAAAAGTTGCAGGAATTGGGTATGTCTAGTCTAGTGAAAAGAAGGACTGGGGTGACATGATAGCAGTGTTCCACTATTTGAGGGGTTGCCACAAAGAAGAGGGGGTCCATCTAGTTCCCAAAGCCCCTGAAGGCAGGACAAGAAACAGCGGATGGAAACTAATCAAGGAGAGAAGCAACCTGGAACTAAGGAGAAACTTCCTGACAGTTAGAACAATAATCAGTGGAACGACTTGCCTCCAGAAGTTGTGGGTGCTCCAACACTGGAGGTTTTTAAGAAGAGATTAGACAGCCATTTGTCTAGAATAATATATGTTCTGCTTGAGCAAGGGGTTGGACTAGAAGACCTCCGACTTCCCTTCCAAAATAATTCACAGAAACATATCCCCCGTCTTTCTTTTTTTGAAGCCGGATCACCTCAGAGATGAAGAAATAGCAGAGCTGGAAAAATCGTTCATGAGTTTTTCTTTACGAAAAAGTCACCCTCCATCCCTGAAGTCGCAGCCCTCTTCAGATCCTCCCCTTCATCACCCCAGAGATGAAGAAATAGCAGGGCTGGAAGAATCGTTCACGAGTTTTTCTTTACGAAAAAGCCTCCCTCCATCCCTGAAGTCGGAGCTCTCTTCAGATCCTCCCCTTCTCACTTTGAATTCCTCCCCTCCGTCTATCAGCCCTCCAGGGATTTCAGATCCTCCGCTTAAAGAGGACACCTTCATTTTCCAGAACCAGCAATTTGGTGAGTGTTTCAGGCAGGGACTTGAGACAAAAACGCTGTGCAGAGATAGCGAATGGAAGGCCGAAACGTGACCGGGTGCAGACGTACTGAGTATGTACTCCACAAGGACTGTACAGGGACTCCCCCCAACTTAAAGCCGTTCGCTTAGTGGCCGTTCAAAGTTACAAAGGCACTGAAAAAAAGTGACATGATCCTTTTTCACACTTGGAACCATTGCAGCATCCTGGTGGTCATGTGATCAAAATTCACACACACCGCATTCACACGCGCCACAGCTGGCGTGTTTTTACCGCAGTGGCAGTGCCCCGCAACCTTCCGACTAGCAAAGTTAATGGGGAAGCCATGCTCACTTTACAGCCACGTTACTAACTTAATAACTGCAGCGATTCGCTGGCTGGGGAATTCTGGGAGTTGAAGTCCACAAGTCTTAAAGTGGCCAAGTTGGAGGACCCCCCTGTGTTGAACAAGACCTTTTGTCTAGACTAGAGTAGTTTTGCCAAAAATTCAGCTTGTGAACTGCATGCAGCCCTTGTGCAACCTTGAAAGCCCCCCCCCCAAGAATGCACCCCCTTCCCTCCCATGGAGCTTTTAAAAATGTATTCCAGGGAGAACGGGTGCAGAGAAGAGCAGCAAAGATGATTAAGGGACTGGAGGTGAGAACATATGAAGAACGGTTACAGGATGCGACAACAATCATAAGTGTGAAAACGGTCATTTTTCATTGCCATTGTAACTTCAAACGGCGACTGGTTATAACTTGAGGACTACCTGTACATTTTGGGGGAGATCCAGGCTGGGAGAGGCAGTGTACAGAACTGTAGCCTAATCATAATATCTTTGTAAAGAGGAGACATGCAAGGATGTTAAAATAATTTGATTTTCCGACTCCCTTTTGCAGCCAACCGAAAAATCACCGCCGATGACCATCAGAAATTTGCCAAACTGGTGTCAAAGAAGTGGAAACAGGTGGGCCGGTCCCTCTGCCTGCAGACCAAGTGCCGGGCCCTTCGGGACCCCTTCATTGACAACCTGGCCATTGAATACGAACGTGAAGGCCTGTACGAACAAGCCTATCAGATGCTCCGCAGATACATTGACTCAGAGGGCAAAAAGGCCACCGTTCAGAATCTGGTGGCCGCCTTGGAAGACAATGGCCTCATCAGCTTAGCCGAAGAAATTTTGGGTCTCCACCAAAGTGACTTGTCGTGAAGACAAAAGTGAGCCATTTTTTGTTTTTATTTTTTTGGAGACTGCTAGCTTTACGCCTCTGTGATTGATCCTCCCACCGGTCTTTCTTGTGCATCTTATTCAGTCCCTGATCAACTATGGCTTCCTCCCTATGACTTTTTCCCAACCAGAATCAAGTCCAAAATCCTGAAGTCAAACTGGAAGATCAAGTATGGTTTCAACGACAAATTGCAAGCGGACTTTCTGATTGGAAATGAAAAAGATGATCTTCCCAGACACTGTCAGTGTCAAGGGATACGTAGCACAGGACAGGATGGGCAGGACAAGAAGCAATGGGTGGAAGCTCATCAGAGGCAGATCCAACCTGGAACTAAGGAGGAATTTCCTGACAGTGAGAACGGTTAATCAGTGGAACAGCTTGCTTTCTGGAGTTGTGGATGCTCCATCATTGGAGGTTTCCAAGGAAAGATTGGACAGTCATTTGTCCTGGATAATATGTGGTCTCCTGCCTTGGACTACTTTGACCAAAAGGCCTCCAAAGTGCCTTCCAGCCTATGGTTCTATGATACTTCCTTCCCCCTATCACGATCATAGGGCAGATTTAACTTTGGTGTACTCCTGGTCTTCAAGAGGCCTTCTGAGTAACCGAGTAGATCATTAGTTAAATAAAAAATAGCCCAGAAGTTCAATCAACTACAGATTAGTAACCTCAGTCAACGCTGGGAAATTTATGATCCCCCAGATACCAGGCAGCCAAGCAATTGATGTTTCCTGTTCCTAAATAGATGAGTATATCATTGGTTCCCAAACCCCCAGTCCATGGACCAGTACAAGCAAAGCCCCATCCACGGGATGCAGGCAGCACACAAAACCACGCACACTCTGGTCCGTGGAAAAACCTCTCTCTGTGGAACCGGTTCCTGGTGCCCAAAAGGTTGGGGACCTCTGAGTTATATTATTACATGCTCTCAGAAATATTTTGAGAAGAGCCAATTCATACCTAGATTTATGAGTTATTGATTGATATGAGCTTAGTCCGCTTGCCGTTGAAGGACTTAGATTGGGGGTCCCCAACCTTGGCAACCTTAAGACTTGTGGACTTCAACTTCCAGAATTCCTCAGCCTTGCTTAGATGGCTGGGGAATTCTGGGAGTTGAAGTCCACAAGTCTTAAAGTTGACATAGTGGAACACCCTTGCCTTAGATGTTTACATTGAAAGCCAGCTGATGTTTCTAAGGCAGGGAAAACTGAGGAATCACTCATTCATAAAACACAACAACTGGAGTTGCGAAGTTTGAGCCATCGCAGGGTAACATTTACACTAACGGATTTTTCTGTGTTGACATTTTCAATCTCTTGAGTTACTCAAGAGGATGCTTCTAATTAAGTGGTTCTCAGCAACTTTTAAGACGTTTGGACTTCAAGTCCCAGAATTCCCCAGCCAGCAACACTGGTTTAAAGAATTCTGAGAGTTGAAGTCCAAGGTTGAGAAATACTGTTCTAAACAGTTTCTGTGACTTTTGAAGTTTGTCAACATATTTCCTTGAAACAAGTGAGTCTCAGGTATTTTGTATAGAACCGTTATATTTTATTCAAACTGAATTCATTTTTTTTAAAATAGAAATTTGATATATATATTTTTATGTCTCGAAACAAGCTTGGTCTGCATGGGTATGATTGACTTTTTTAAAAAAAAAGTTGAGCAGGGAAATTCAGCACATGTTCACTTTAATCTTTATAGTTGCTACTCCTTAACTGCTTGCTTCTCTTAGTCTTTTAATAGCCGCTAAAACATGGAGTAACCTTTAACGTTTTAGCACTATCATACTGTAATGCGAAATCAAATACTAACGTTTATAATCTGACAAAGATTAAAATCTCATTTTTTTTCTACATTAAAAAAAACAAACAAACACCCAAGAGCATAGAACACTATAGCGCTATTTTTTAAAAAAAAAAAAATCTGGAGGAAACTTTCTGAATTACTGCTTCTGTTTCGCTAAAATGTTTTGACTAAGACCATTAAAATCTTGTGGTAAAAGACTTATTAACTTCTAGAATCGTATTCATTTTAGTGGTATTTCACTAATATTTAACTGTTTTTTTCATTGGTGCTGTAACATTGTTCTAATTCAGAGCGATTAAAAGGCAACAATATCAATATCCCGGTTGCCTAACAGAGATTTTAATACAGATGTGCTAATATTCAAAATATATTGAATATGCCCATCAACTCATGGACAGAATACAAGGAGGAAAAGAGCACGAAAACAGCGATGTGTCCTCATGGCATAAAAAATAAATTATAATTCTGCTTATAGCTGAACCGCGGAAAAACTCTGGCTTAGAGTAGACCAGAGGTGGGGATCCTTGGCTCTTTTATGACTTGTGGACTTCAACTCCCAGAATTCCTGAGCCAGCATTCCCTAGCTTCTACAAGCATTTCTCGACTTACAACAGTTCATTTAGTGACCGTTGAAAGATACAATGGCACTGAAAAAAGTAATCTCTGGTCGTTTTTCACATTTACGACCATGTAGCATCCCCATGATCCTGTGGTCAAAATTCTGACACTTGGCAACTGGCATGCACTCATGACGGTTGCAGTATCCTGGGGTCTTGTGGTTTCCCCCCTTTTTCCGACCTTCGGACAAGCCAAGTCAATGGGGAAGCCAGATTCACTTAACAACCGAGTTACTAACTTATCAGCTGGAGTGATTCACTTAGTGACGAGAAAGGTCGTAAAATGGGGCAAAACTCACTTCATGACCGTCTCGCTTTGGGGCAGAAATTTTGGGCTCAATTGTCCTAAGTCAAGGACGACCTGTACTAATTTTTAATTTAATTTTCATCCTTTGGACTATTTTGCTGTCCCTTACAGCCCTTCTCATAATACACCTAGTGAGTATCATGGGATTTGTTTCCTTTTTAGCCTTCAGCGTGGAAGCGTTGGTTTTTAAATCAAAATAATGAAACCAGTACTCTGTTCAGCATTAAAAGCGATTTTAACTGAACCATAATCAGGAGGGGCAGGGATCAATTCCTCAAAGTCTTGTCAATTTCACCAACAATTGGCCCATTATAGCTTGCGTCCAATCTCTCCGCTGAAGCCCTGCTTTCACGCTCTTAATAATTTCCCTGTGTGCAAGGAGCAGCATCTACAATATTTTTTTTAAAAAGGAAAAAAATAGCCGAATAGTCTGTCCAGCTTCGGCAAGGCGATCTAGCACAGCGGGTCTGTGTACCGGACGATCCCCATCTGCACGCAGATCCTGCCAAAACGTTTTGCTGCTGCTGCTGGCAAACATCTGTATGGGGCAGGCTACCAAGCACACATCTACGAGCCTTTTGACCCGAAACATCTGCTCGGATGTCACGTGAGCAGGACTGGAGGCCAGCTCAGCTGCCTTGCTTTAGGCAGAGCGGAGATGTTCTTTCATCCGCGCACACGCAGAAAAAGCCGTCCCTGGGAAGAAGCTCTGGACGGGAGTGGGGAGAAAGGGCCTGAAAGAGAGCAAGCCGAGTTTCCCGTGTAATGCTGTTTGGAGAGAAAGCAGATCCTTGGTGAAGAGCCCCCGACGACGGGAAAAGGAGCTCCCTTGCTACAGTTCAGCTATCATCTCCAAGCTATACGTTGAGAGGAATGCCAGAACTAACGCGATCCAGATGTGCCAACTTGGCAACTGTGGGACGGAGCCTTACTGAGCAGAGGCGGACGCTGTGATCGCTGTCGAGGTAAGAGTTGAGGCTTTGCAACCGATTGACAGGATTTGCTCAGACTCTTTGACTGACACATTTGCAAAGGAGAGGGTACTTCTGGGCGGGCTGCTTCCCCCTCGTCTCCCCACCATCGGCAAAGGGGGGTAAAGATGCCGGCCAGCCAAAAATTGCCTTTCCCCTGGCTTGTGTTTTGTGTGTGTGTGTGTGCGAGGGGAGAGAACTGAGCCGATCCTCCAGGGAGTAAAGAGAAAAGGGTTTGTTTTCCAAGCATCTTCCAAATTTTAAGGACACATCTGCCCAAAGGCCCACCCCAAAACAAGCAGACTATCTCCCCTGCACGAGAAGTTGAAGAACTTTGCCTTCCAGGCAGCAGAACTGCAGAATTTTTTTGTCATTCACTCTTAACTTCAGCCTTGCTGAATTACCCTGGAAATTGAGACATGCATGCGTCAATTTAGCTGAAAAAAGATCAAAAGCAGTTGGGGGTTTTTTATGAGCAATATTCTCTGCCACGCTATCTGTTCCCACACCCGTTTTCTGGCCTCTGAAGGAGAGCGATGAGACATAGCCCTGGATTTGTGAAAAGATATCAGATGTAAACCCCATTAAATCAAGGAGAGAAGCGACCTAGAATTAAGGAGGCATTTCCTTACAATGAGAACAATTAACTAACGAAAAACAAATGATCGAGGGTGAGGTGACAGCTGTCTTCCAATACTGGAGGGGCTTGTGATGGGGAAGAGTGGGGCTGACATATTCTCCAAAACACCTGAAGGCAGGACAAGTAGTAATGGATGGAAGCTTGTCAGAGAGAGAGAGACAGACAGACAGACAGCCTAGAACTAAGGAGAAATTTCCTGGGAGTGAGAACAATTAACCAGTGGAACAAACCGCCTTCAAAAGTTGTGGGTGCTCCATCACTGGAGGCTTTTAAGAAGGGACTGGACAGCCACTTGTCTGAAACATTATAAGGTCTCCTGCTTGAGCAGGGGCTTGGACTAGATGACCTCCGTGGTCCCTTTCGACTCTGTTATTCTGTTAAATTTTCAAGAAAGCCAGCTCTGGGTTGAGCTGCTGCCAGGGAGAATAGAGTTAGGCAGGCCCTTGGACTGCATTTTAATTCAAAGTTCAGGTAATCCTTGACTTACCACATTCCTTCATCGGGTATTCAATGCTACTATTTAACTATTAAATTAAATAGCCAGCATGTATTTACAATGGTCGCAGCATCCTGGGGTCACGTGACTGCCATTTGCAACCTTCCCAGCTGTGAAAAACAGTCGTAAGTCACTATTTTCAGTGCTGTTGTGACTTTGAACGCTCACTAAATGAACTGTTGTAAGTCGAGGACTATCTGTATTTGACTTAGGTTTCTGGGTTTGGGCGTTAATTGAACCAAACATTAACCAATACAGCCTTCCGGGTTTGCCGAAGGCGCTAACAAACTACGATGTGAGTGCAACTCACCAGGTCTTTAACAAGCTGGCTTGAGAGTTTTATGCCCACGGAGCCCCTGAAGAAGGGCCAAGCCTTTTGCCCCGAGAAATAAGGGGATATTGGGGGGGGGGTCTCTTTGAAGAGAATAAGCACGTTTTAACTTTTTTCTGGGTTGGATCCCTATGTTTCAAAGGTCAAAAGTCTGGTGCAGAATTTAAACAACACTCCCTCCCTCTTTTCGTAATGTACAGAGAAGCTGTAGAGACCATTGGCTTGGCATAGCATTTCAGGAATGTTGAAAAAGAAAATAGCCAGGCCCTTAAATGGCTAGAAGGTGTTTTTTTCCCCCCAACCTATCTTACTTTTTTGGGGGGGGGCTGGTAAATAGGGAACGGCAGTAAATCAGTCTGTGTCTGAAGTGGCATTCTTTGCACTGCGTTTCTTCCCCACCACCGAGGTAGCAAACAAAATGGCATCTCTTAAACATGCACAGTCAGCAGAATCTGGCTCCTTCCCAAGCAAAACATCAGAAGGAATTTGCTTTGTTAGGCTAAACATGGAGAAACAAACAATAGACTCAAGCCTCAGAGCCAAGGACCTCTGACCTGAATCTCCAGCTTGAGGGAACCGTCTCCGTTGCACTGGTGGCCACCGAGCCCTGGTCACAGAGGACAATCCTCCATTGCAAGGCTGCCTCGGTCACCCTTGGGCTGATGCTAGCCAGCTTTGGAATTTCAAAAGCGTGTAGCCACAATCATTAGTCAAAAGATGTCTGCGCAACATGGTCAGGAGAGAAAGGAAGAAACAAGGTGCAAAGACGAACCACGTGGCACACCCTGTCATACATCAAAAACACTTCGGAAGCAGCAGAACGCAGCTTCCGGGGTCTGCAAGTGGGCATCGCACACCGCCCAGGGGTGTGATGACCCAGGGCACGGCACAGAGAAAATGCAGTCAGCTGGCAATTCAAACCGCCCTTCTGATTGCTCCAAATTTCCCCCAAATGCTCCCACGTTTCTGGCAAGCCCCAGAAGAAAGTAAGACACACACACCTTCAGCTGCCTCTGTTTCACATACAGTCAGATTAGAAGAGTAATTTACTCAAGGCCACGTAGATAACAAGGGATGAAACATAATATCCAAAATCTAACCAGTCTGTGGAAACACAAGCTTGCCTGAGCAGTTTCAGAAGAGAAGCCAAAATACAATCCGAGGTCTTTGAACACCAAATCAAGTTTGTCAGCCAGTCCAATGGTCAGAGTTTCAGGGTTTCCAAGCAGAAATCACAACACAGAACAAGAGATCAGCAACAACACACAAAACTCCAAGGAATCAGGGTTTCTTCCCGACAAATGCCTCTCCCAATAGCGTCTCCTTAAATCTGGTCTCCAGGTGTGCCTTGTGGAGAGAGGCAGGATGCTCTCCTTCTGAGTAGTTAAGCCTCCCTGCGTTGTTCCCCCCTTCTCTCCACTCTCCGTGCTCTAGGATCAGGGGGGGTGGCCCTTGCTCATCGCCTGAACTCTGCCTCTCCTGTTCCTCCTGTCCCACTCCTGAAGGGCCCTGGCCTGCCTCGGCCTGCTCTTCCCCACATTCCTCTGAAGCCACAGACACCCCTCCCTCGACCTCCATAGGGTCCCATTCCAGCTCATTTTCCTCTGCAGATTCAGGCTCTAACGGAGGGATGACAGGGGTTACCATACGAGGACAAATTATGCACTGTAAAGATCACTTGGAGCTGGGAGATACTTCTAATGTAATCTACCGGATCCCCTGCATGAATTGCCCCTGTGACTATATAGGACAGATGGGGAGGAAGCTAACCACCAGATTGCAAGAACACAAGCGAGCGGTCAGACGAGGAAACCTGAAGTCATTGGTAGCCTCACATTGCAACGAACAAGGGCACCCATTCAATTTTGCAGCTACCAAGATTGTTGGACGAGCAGGCACAAAAACAGCCAGGGAAGTGAAGACTGGGAAACTGGCTCCTCCTCAGTCAACGGGAATGCTGATTTACTCCCAGCCTGTCATGTACCTAGAAGGCAAAGGCTTGGCAGCACAAGGAAACAGCCAACGACTTAATAGCCAGCCACCCACACACACACCAATCTACATCTAAAAAGATACACACAACAGGCACCATATAAATACCACACACAGAACAGCCCAAAGTACACAAAAGAAATTCCTTCCGCCTGAAAGCTCAGAAGACAAAGCCTCTGATCCCAGTGACCGACCCAGATTGGGTCTTTCCTAACTTTGTGGTTCAGCTCCTGTGGCAGCTTTAGTTTTTATGCAGGGTTTTTTTGGTTTTTGTTTTGCTATTTGTGGGTATCGTCTTGGAAGCTATTATGTTTGGAAACTCAAGGCAGAATTCCAATGGAAGACATTCGGAACCGGTCTGGCTCTCTTCTCCCTTCATTAGTGAGCTTTGTGTCACGCATCCTTCCCACGTTGATTGAAAACAGCCAGAAAATGGGGGAAGGGGCACAGATTGTTTTTCAAACTCTGCATGAACTTGGCTTCCTGTTTTGCATAATCAGCCCAGATCCAGATCACTTTAAAAGTTGCATCAGATGCTCGCCGGGCCATTCAGCCATATGCTAGATGAGCTGTCCCTTCCTTGATTATTTTAGTATGTGACATGAAACGTTAGCCTCCCTTTCTTCATTCTTGTCCTTTTAAAAAGGAAAAAAAAAGGCTTTTGGGGAAGGGGCCCATTGCAAAATGTGTTGGAGAACATTCCGAGGGCTAATCTGGCTTCCCCTGCAGCACTCATCAGATTTGCAGATGACACCAAGCTGGCAGGAATAGCCAACACCCCAGATGATAGGCTCAGGATCCAAATGGATCCCAACAGACTTGAACACTAGGCCCTATCGAACAAAATGAAATTCGATGGGGGGAAAAAGTAAATGAAATTCGATGGGGGGAAAAAGTAAAGGTTTTACACTTAGGCAGGAAAAAGCAATTGTACAGGTACAGATCAGGTGAAACATGACTCAAAAGCAACAAGAGGGATCTTAGAGTCTTAGTAGACAGTCACTTAAGTATGAGCCAGCAGGGTGCAACAGCAGCCAAAAAAGTTAATGCAATCCAGTTTTGGTCACCACATTATAAAAAAAGATATTGAGAGGTTGGAAAGAGTGCAGAGAAGAGTAACTAAGATGATTAAAGGCCTGGAGACTAAAACAGATGAAGAACAGTTGCAGGAATTGGGTATAGCTAGTCTAGAGAAAAGAAGGACCAGGGGTGACATGATAGCAGTATTCCAGTATTTGAGGGGCTGGCACAGAGAAGAGGGGGTCCAATTATTCTCCAAAGCACCTGAAGGCAGGACAAGAAACAATGGATGAAAACTAATCAAGGAGAGAAACAACCTAGAAATGAGAAATTTCCTGACAATGAGAACAATTGAATCAGTGAAATGATTTACCTCCAGAACTTGTGGATGCTTCATCCCATTTAACAAGAGACTGGACAGCTACTTGTCTGGAATAGTATAGGGTCTCCTGCTTGACTAGGGAGTTGGACTAGAAGACCTCCAAGGTCCCTTCCAACTCTGCTATTTTGTTATAGTTTAGCATCAGGATTCAACCAAATCTACGATGAATCAAGAAAATTGTTCCTGAGTTGCTTTCCTAGCAAGATTTCCAGTTAGAAATGTCTTCTCTTTCTATTTGTTGGCCTCTGTTCCGATACTTTAAAGGTGGTCCTGGCCGTGGGAGAGACGTTGTTGCTGACAGTACTAGGGGTTGGCCTCTTTTCTATTGTCTCTGAGATACTAGCCAGCAAAATCTGTTAAATCATGGAAACATTGGAGCGTTTTCTCACAAAAATGGGTTCCAAGGCCTGCGTTTATTGACTTAGGCCGCAAAGAGAGCCAAGACTCACATCCAAAGTTGTCATTTGTATCCTGAACCTTAGGTCAAGCCAGCTCCACATTGAAATCCTCACTTAAATCCAGGATTCAACATTACTGGGCCTTGCTATCAGCTGAACGAATCTTGTACCGTGCATTAAATTCTCTGCCCGGACTGGAAAAAGAGATACGATCATATTCAGAATAGTTTTCTTTCGTAAAACAGCACAGCGTGTATAGGTCAAGAGAGTGGTTGAGTCCAAAGGGGGGGGGTCTCAGTTTGTTGGGTGGACTCAGAAGATACCACAGAAATGAGCAAGTCAAGTTTTTACATGTCCTCTAAAAATCAAGGCACTAAGTCATGCTTGACTTTGGTAATCTCAAATTCAAGATCACACTGGGAAAAAGGCATCCAGTTTTTGGTCATCACAATGTAAAAAAGATGTTGAGACTCTGGAAAGAGTGCAGAGAAAAGCAGCAAAGATGATCAGGGGACTGGAGGCTAAAACATTTGAAAAAGGGTTGAAGGAATTGGGTATGTCTGGTCTAGATAAAAGAAGGACCAGGGTGATATGATAGCAGCCTTCCAGTATTTGAGAGGCTGCCACAAGGAGGAGAGAGTCAACCTACTTCTCCAAAGCAGAAGGCAGGACAAGAAACAATAGATGGAAACTAATCAAGGAGAGAAGCAACCTGGAATTAAGAGAAACTTCCTGACAGTGATAACAATTAAGCAGTGGAATGGCTTGTCTTCAGAAGGGGTCTGTGCTCCATCCTTGGAAGCTTTTAAGAAGAGACTGCATAGTCAGTTGCCTTGAATGGGTACTAACTTTCATAGTTTTAACTCCAACTTAACTTCTGTGGACCTCAACCAACATTTAAGAAGTCCCAAAGGGGATATGTGCATAAGTGCACTCACGTGCTTATTGTCCCCGTCACATTTTAGTTTTTTCATTTTGCTTATTTGAATTTGCCATTTTTGTTTGATGAATAATTTTTTAAAAATAAAGGAAAATGATATAGGGTCTCTTTCTTGAGCAGGGGGTTGGACTAGAACCTCCAAGATGTCCCTTCCGTTATTCATCCATGTTGTTTTCTTGACATTGATAATTAATTTGCATTTCTGTAGGATGTTCTTTGACTTCCATTTGACCCTGTAGCTCTATGGCTGCCATCCAAATATTAACCAGGTCTAAACTTACTTAGATTTTGAGATCAACTACCTGTTGCCACTTTCCTAGGAGTGTACCACATACTTTATGAAAAGAGGAAGGATGTGGGCACTTAAGAGTTAGGCTGCAGAAATCTAGCCAAGCAACAGAGGGTAGCAAAGAGAGAATAAATCTGCAATCCTTGGCTGCCCCCTAGTCCAGGGGTAGGCAACCTTGGCTCTTTTATGACTCGAGGACTTCAACTCCCAGAATTCCTGAGCCAGCTGAGTCATAAAAGAGCCGAGGTTGCCTACCCCTGCCCTAGTCATTGTTCAGCATCTTGCATTCCTGAACTGATAATTTAAATTTAAAACTGAGTTCTGTTGAGTATGCCAGAAACCACAAAGAAAAAGAAAAGAAGCAAGGCCAGAATAAAATTTTATTTATTGTTTTCCTAAAGTGTCTCCAGTTTCGAAAAGCCCTAAGCAAAACCTTGATCAAATTTAAATTATATTTATTTTGGTAAATTGACACAATTATTCAACAGCTGGCAAGTCGTTATTTCCCCCTTTTCTGTCACATTAAAAATGACAATTTGGCACAGAATAGCCCTAAAGGATCCGGAATTAAAATCTATGCAGGAGAAAAAACCAACAACACCCTACCTTCTTCCAATTTTATTATATGGCTACACCACTTTTTTAAAAAAACAAAACACTGGTTTTGAAAAAACAAAACAAAAACATGGTAGCAGGAACATCCTCCATGAACTGGTTAATATCCCTGTTCCGAGTGGAGGACATTTTCGAGATTCTGAATGACGTTGCAAATCTTGTACTAACCTACAGTGGTCTGTATTTGCAGATGGACCTCGCCAGCAAAGTTTTCCCCTAGGACTACGTCGGATATTTCTTTGAAATTCCTGGAAATGATGAGAGTTCAACTCAAGAGCGATGCCATCTGTACACTTTGTCTGGTGGTAGCCCTTTTCACCATGCTCTATTCCCAACTGGGCCACACGTCCCACAGAGAAGAACAAGTAGAAGTCCAGAAGAAGACTTCAACTGCAGCTCACAGGGATTCCCGCGTTCCTGTTTTCCGGAAAGAGCCGACTGCGCAGAGTTACGCATCGGAGCCTAAAATTATCTCGCCTATGAAAGATGCCAAGTTGGAAACGCAGGAAGACCCCGTCACCAATCCAGCCCCTCTGACTCGTTCCGCCTTTGATTTTAGACTTTACCTAAGGAATAAGGACAACAGGAAATTCAACCTTCTCATTAATCAGCCGAAGAAGTGCACGAGAAGCTCAGAAAGGCCCTTTTTGCTCATTGCCATAAAATCGCTGGTTGAGGAGTTTGACCACCGTGAGATTGTACGCAGGACATGGGGGAGAGAAGGCCTGGTCAACGGGATGCAGGTCCAAAGAGTTTTTCTCCTAGGAGTTCCCAAGAACAAGACGGCACTGCCCACGTGGGAAACCCTGGTCCAGCAAGAGAGCCAGCTGTATCGGGACATTTTACTCTGGGACTTTCTGGATACCTTTTTCAACTTGACCTTGAAAGAGATCCATTTCCTCAGCTGGGCTGATGAGTTTTGTTCCAGGACCAAGTTCATATTCAAAGGTGATGCTGATGTTTTTGTCAACATGGAAAACATCGTCAACTTCCTGGCAAGCTGCAATCCTTCCGAGGACCTCTTTGTTGGGGACATCATCTACAATGCACAACCCATCCGAATCCAAAAAAGCAAGTATTATATTCCAGAAACAATGTACGGGCTAGGTATGTACCCAGCCTATGCCGGGGGTGGTGGGTTCTTGTTGTCCATCAGCACCTTGAAGAAGCTTGCTCAAGCTTGCACCCAAGTGGAACTCTTCCCAATTGACGACGTCTTTTTGGGCATGTGCTTGCAACGGATCAACCTGAAGCCCGTCTTGCACGAAGGGTTCAAGACTTTTGGAATACCCAAACCTTCAGCAGCTCCCAACCTGCAGACTTTTGATCCTTGTTTCTACAAAGATCTCATGGTAGTCCACGGGCTGAAGATAGCTGAAATCTGGCTAATGTGGAATCTCCTCCACAACCCACGCCTCTCTTGCACCCAAAACAAGCAGATAAGGAAAGCTTTCCGATGGAAGAAGAAAATTAAAGACACTGCCAAAAATTATGCTGCCTGAGGATTGGCGGACACCATGGCTGGGCTCATGCAAGGAGGCTGAATTATCCTTTTTTCGGGGTCCACCCAATACACTGAACCAGAAACCAAGCAGAAACCATGTGCTAACCCACAAACCAGTTAACCAAGATTAACTCTAATCAAGCTTATCATGTTGCACGAAGGCAGATGTTAGGTCTTCAACTGACCAGTTCAGTTCTGTTGAAGGTGATCTTGAGGGCTGGTGTAGCTTTCATAGGGTGAGACAGTTGAAATGCAACCATCTTAGTTCATCTTTTATAGCCAAGGCCAGACACGAAACCACCTAGTAATATGAATTCACCCGTGCGATTCTTCCCCGAGTAGTTTTCTTAATAAGAAGTCCTTCTGGTGACTCTTAAAGGCACGGCCATCTTAAGAGAATGATCACAAACTGCGCTTGTTTGGTCATTTTTTTTACCCAACACACTGGCTAGTTTTATGTCCAATGGGCCTGCTGTTGCTGTACAGGCAGTCCTCGACGTATGTCCACAATTAAGCCCAATGTTTCTGTTGCTAAGGGAGACGTTTGTCAAGTTGAGTTTTGTCCCGTTTTATGAACTTTCTTGCCACAGCTTTAACTCAATCACGGCAGTTGTGGAGTTAGTAACACGGTTGTTAAATGAATCTGGCTTCCCCATTGACTTTGCTTGTCAGAAGGTCTCAAAAGGAGATTACGTGACCCTAAACGAATGCTTGTAAATCAAGGATTGCCTGTAGAGGGAACACACGAGCTTACAGAATGTATTAAAGTAATCCTGGCCTTAAAGAAATTTACCTTTGAGCACTGTGCAAATATTACTCACCCTAATCTAGGATTCTAAGAAAGGCTGCGTGCCAAAGAATGGAGGCCTTTGAACTCTGGTGCTGGAGAAGACTCCTGCGAGTCCCCTGGACTGGAAGGCGATCAAACCGGTTCAGTCCTAGAGGAGATCAACCCTGACTGCTCCTTAGAAGGCCAGATCCTGAAGTTGAAACTCAAGTACTTTGGCCACCTAATGAGAAGGAAGGACTAACTGAAGAGGAGCCTAATGCTGGGAAAGATGGAGGGCAAGAGAAGAAGGGGACGACAGAGAATGAGGTGGCTGGATGGGGTCCCTGAAGCAGGAGGCCTGAGCTTCAATGGACTCCAGAAGATGGTAGAGGACAGGAAGGCCTGGAGGAACGTGGTCCATGGGGTCGCGATGGGTCGGACATGACTTCGCAATTAACAACAACAACAATCTAGGATTCATCACCTCTGCAGGTTCTAGACGGGAAGATAAATCAAAGACCGACTCATTGATTGCAAAGTACATATACTCAGCCACCGTAACTAAACACAGCAACTGGGTCTTGTTTATTTTGTCCTTTGAATGTACATGCTAGATGTTAACGCATTTCAGAGAATTTACAGGGGAATTATGAAAACAGAAATTCATGAGATAAAAGAAAAGGAAATTTCTCAGCAAGCAACTGTCCAAGGAAAAACAAGAGTTGGAGAAACATTTAAGAATAAAGGTAAACCCTAAACCATTTTTTCCTGTTAGCCCAATGGGGCTTCCTTGATTGATTGATTTATTAGTCCAACAGTGTGTAGAGGACTGAATGACAAAAAGGAGGGACACAAACACACACACTCACACACACACTCACAAATTTACAGCAAACCCAGACAACATTTATCCTGCTACAGGTCCAGGATGGATAACTTTTTTTAACACTCTGAAATTCCCTATTCCTCATTTGTGGATAAATTTATACACGCTTTCGCTGTACACAGAATTAAAATTACAAAATGTTTTTTTTTTCTTTTTGTATTTACAAAAATCTGTATTTACACACAGTTTTAAAACTCACAAAAATCATCTATAATTTATATCACAAGTTGCTACACCAAAATATTAAAAAAATGAGATAAAATTATAAACCTCTCTCTGTGCGGTTTTTTTTTTTTAATTCTCTTGGCTGTTGTAAAAAGGGTTGCGATCGAAAGAAAAGCAAGACCATTTATTATTTACTTTTTTTTAGACAAAAAGCAGCAAAAGAATCACATGCGTTCCCTTAAAATCTTCTTGAAATAACAAGTGTTAAATAACTTTAACTAGACGTCACTCAATTATTATTTTTTCCCTGCCACAGATGGAGGATGTGGACCTGCCCAACACTGATCTCTTTTCCTATCTATGTCTATCTATACACGTAGAAATGTTGAAACTAGATTAAGGATCTCTTTGGCTAAAATTTTGGCATTAAATTAAAAAAAAAAAGCAGAGGCAGTCCTCATTCTGCAGTGCTACAAGTTAAGACAACCCAGAAATTTCTCCTCCTGGATTGGTGCTCCTCAAAAAGTCCTCGGGAAAATTCCTGTGCATTTAAGGCGACATGTTTTCCATTTCATCTCAGCAGGATATATGTGAGAGAGAAAAAGGAATCTGGTATGAACAGCGCTAATTTCCCCGCTAAACTTGTTTACGAGACAAGGAGCAGAAAATCAGACTTTCCAATCAGATCCATGTCACATTGAGGACAGTTAAGGTAGCCGCATCCCTCTTCGGAGAATGCATATTATTTATCTGTTTTGCATACAGAAGGAAAAAAAAATTATATCCGAACTCTTCCTAAAAGCATAATTCGTAGGAATCATCTAACTCGAGTTTTGTTTCTCCTCTCCAACCCCGGAAAGTGGGGTTTAGTTCACCCAACGTGGCAGGAGACAAAATTGCTTCATTGCGTCAAGTAAGCATTAGTGCAGAAAAAAATTGCATCGGATTCTCTTCCACTGTTTTAGGTGTGGCAAACACTTATCCCAGCCTCCACTCACGCCCACCACTTGGTAAAGATCTGATCAAGTAATTAAAGTGTATGCAGTGCAAATATATACACACATATATATGACCACCAAGTCTTTAGGTTGCTTTGTGCCTCGTTTCCAACATCCAATGACTGAAATTATGGGCTTGTCTCTTCCTGCGAGCCGAGCCTGGTGTGACATCCCAAGCTACCGAAATACCCATGTACTTTTTTTAATATATATATATATACACACACACACCTATACAGGAGCTCTGTGTGAGTCTGTATCCACCCATATTCTTGTCTTATTCCTTCCCCCCCCCCTCCCCAGAAGCAAAATAAAACACAGGAACGCGACTCTGAATACGTGGAACGCAAACACAGATGGGAAAGAAAGGGGGGAAAAATACATATACATATATCTATCTATCTATATATAAAGAAACCTGCTTCCAGATGCCCAAGGCTGAGAAACTTGTGCTTCTAAGTTGTGGAGTTCTTGCGGAAGCTCTTCCACCATCCAACTCTGCATTTATGCCGCATCTTCCGAGGCCAAGCGAGAAGAGAGGATTAATGGTAGTGCTGCCTAGTTGTGTGTGTGTGTGTGTGTGTGTGTTATGTGCCTCTGCCACTGGCTCCAAGTCCTGCAAGGTTCAGCTCCAGAGGATTTCCGGTCTCTGCCATCCACAGAGAGCGCGGGCCAAGCTTTCTTGTACACACACACACACACACTCTCTCTCTCTCTCTCTGTGCCACACCTATAAACACGCACACCCACACATGCTCTCCACCGTTTCGTGCTTTTCCATATGATAAGCGGCAGCAACTCAAGGCACGCTGAACTAATTGTGTAGCATTATGTTCAATGGGTATTGCTCACTGGGGAAGGTCCAGGGTCTTGGTCTGGATGGCGGGCCGGGCCGGGCCGTAAAGGGTGACGGACGCAATGTGGTTATTTTGCATCACCTGCGAATAAAAGATGGCCAACAACTTCAAAATGGCAGCCAAGGGGATCGGGAGCAAGAGAAGGCATCGGATGAAGGCCAGGCCAGAATCCCCAGGGAAGGGCTGGCTCAGCCAATCCCATGGAAAGGGACGTCAGCCCTGCGAGGTAGTCCAGACAGGAAGCATGCGGTCTACTTGATGCCCGTCAGAGGTGAATTACTAGTAAACGGGCAAGTTTCAATACTACCACGAAACTATGTTCACCGGGAATATTGTTCAGGAACTTCAAGACCGACAGAATCGTGGGGACTCCGGTGTATTGGCGTTAGACCCATGAATTGTTGGTCGAGTATTACGAAGGTCGCAAAGTGCACTTACTGTAAACGTACTTCCCTGCCGTCTTCTCACAAGCAACTCAACGGAAAAGACGGCAGGGAAGGCTGCAAAATTGATCCACTAAATCAGGGGTAGTCAACCTTGGCTCTTTTATGACTCGTGGACTTCAACTCCCAGAATTCCCCTGCACTAAATTGCTCCTAACCCGTTTTTTTTTCAAAAAGGCACAGCAATATTTCAACCCAGCCCAACCCCAGCTGACGGTTGCTTTCCTAACCTCAAAGATCATCCGTTGTAATCCGAAACAAAAGGTTGACCCAAATGGATTTGTGTTGTTGGGGGAGGACGACCTGTAGGAAAGAGAGAAGCAGGTATGTTGACCGGTTGTATGAAAGCGAACCTCAGCTAGGATTAAAAAAACAAACAACACGCCCTTTTAGGAATCTTGAATTTTTCAAAACGGGGCGCAATTCCGCAATGTATGTTTTGCTGGCTTTGAACCGACGTTATGAAATGAAGACGCCTCACATTCTTTGCTGTGCTACCCCTTATTCAGCAAGTAATAAATTCTATCATATTATTCGACAAATAAAATAACAGTGAAGATGGGAGTACAGGCAGTCCTCAACTTATAACCATTCATTTAGTGACCATTCAGAGTTACGACAGCACTGGGAAAAAGTGACCTACGATCGTTTTTCAGGCTTACAGCCACTGCAGTATCCCCCTGGTCACCTGATCAAAATTCAGATGGTAACTGAGGACAAATATTCATTTAGTGACCGTTCAAAGTTACAAGGGTTGAAGAATGGCCGCAGGAATTGGGAATGGCCAGTCTAGTGAAAAAGAAGTAGGGGTGACAGGTAGCAGTCTTCCAGTATTTGAGGGGCTGCCACAAAGAAAAGGGGGGGTCAATTTATTTTCCAAAGCACCAGAAGGCAAGACAAGAAACAATGGCTGGAAACTAATCAAGGAGAGAAGCAACCTGGAATTAAGGAGGAACTTCCTAACAGGGAGGACAATTAACCAGTGGAACAGCCTGCCTCCAGAAGTTGTGGGTGCTCCATCACTGGAGGTTTTTAAGATGAGACTGGACAGCCACCTGTCTGAAATGATATAGGGTCTCCTGCTTGAGCAAGGGGTTGGACTAGATAGAAGGCCTCCAAGGTCCCTTCTAGCTCTATTCTGTATTCTATTCTGACAATGAGTTTTGCGTGATGCAAATGAAGGCTGAGTAGAATTCTGCAGCAGTACTAAATAATCTAGAATCTATCCCCTTTCAGCTCCTCAATATCATTTTTGGAGCTGTGATTTTTCCCCCTCCATATCTTGCTAGCCAGGTATGCTATTTCTTCCCAAAGGAAAACTTTTTTTTTCCCCTTCTCTTTTTTACCTGTGAAGAACTACGGGTTTTTCCACAGGATGTCCAAGAAGCTCTTGAATATTATCCCACTACAAGAAAAAAAGGAAATTGAGAGAATGAAGCCCTCTGTGAATATCCTTAGTCAAAAACAAATGCAAAAAGGTTCGGCATGCGTCTCATTCCCAGAATTCAGGTGCCATTTTGGAAGAACTGCAAACGTCTCTCAGTGGTGACCCAAGGCCTAGTTTCTGGCTAATGAAGCCTGCTCTTTCGTGGACCTTACTGGAAACTTAAAACTGCAAATATCTCAAAGTAAGCCGTGTTCTGGGATGAACCCATCAAGCCCAGATTTTTCTGAGAGTCCCTGGGAAATGGTCTTTTTCAGCTCCCCTCCTGTCAAACTGAACAAAAAACAGGTAAAACACCTGTAAAGGTCAGGGCCGTTCTAAGAAGCTCCTCTTTGTGATTTACCTTGCTATAAGTCGTGCAGGTTTCCGTCTGTGACTCGGTGCTTTCTAGTTTTGGGGAGAAAAATAACAAGCATTTTATAAGATTACATGTCAGTGGCACAATCCTCCTAGCGCAGGGGTAGGCAACCTTGGCTCTTTTATGACTCGTGGACTTCAACTCCCAGAATTCCTGAGCCAGCCATGCCGAGGGGAAAGAGAGAGGTTTCCAAGCTGAGCCATGCTGGTTCAGGAATTCTGGGAGTTGAAGTCCACGAGTCATAAAGCAGCCTAGGCCTAGGGTAGGGGTCTTCAAACTTGACCCTTTTATGACTCGTGGACTTCAACTCCCAGAATTCCTGAGCCAGCCATGCTGAGGGGAAAGAGAGAGGTTTCCAAGCTGAGCCATGCTGGCTCAGGAATTCTGGGAGTTGAAGTCCACGAGTCATAAAAGAGCCGAGGTTGCCTACCCCTGTCCTAACGAATGCCTAATAAAACACCAATAATCTGGGAATATATTAGGACGGGAGCACTAGTTTTTGTCTTTCTGTTTTGTTTCCTTAATCTTTTGTAAATTCACCCATATTGTTGGCCATCTTAAGCCTAAAAGCGTGTCAGCTTCACAACCCGTACCTTTGGGCTTATTCTCAACTTCGCTTGTTTAAAACTTTTTTTTTTTTAAGAACACATTAAAAAAGGTCCTAGAACCCACAGGAGCCCATAATTCATTCTTATTGGATGTTTCTATTCACACATACCTTTTGGCAAAGATTCCTCTTTCTTACCTCGTTTAATAACGAGTGGGATCTTGAATTCACAACGGTGATAACTGCAAGAATGGAATTAGCAGTTAGGAGAAAGCCATAAAGGTTGAGAGCTGCTGTTCCAGCTCATAACTTTTCAAACTGAAATGGAAAATGGAGTACGTGCATTAGAGCTCTTTACTCACATGTTAAAGTTATAATGACCAGGATAATTGGTATGCAAAACAAATTTCTTCACTCTGTGAGTATTCGCATCAAAAAGGATGTCCTGGGAGAGAGAGAAAAACAGAACAAGGGAAAAAATACATATGGATACCACATTTAAGTGATGAAATAAGCCAGTGATGGCGAATCTTTTAGAGACCGAGTGCCCAAACTGCAACCCAAAACCCACTTATGCATTGTCGAGTGCCGGGTGGGCATGGCCCATTGGCTGGGAGTGGCTGCGGTGGTAACGGCAGATTGGGTGGGACTAAAAAGTTCAATCAATTCCAACTTTGCAAGATCTTTTTTTTCCCCGCGAGAAGTTGAAATTGATTGAACCTTTTTTTTTTTTGCACACGGCGGCGGAGGCCTCAAGCGAAAAGGTTTTATAAAACCCAGCTGAAGGCCTAGGACTGGGGCGACGGCGCGCGTGCCCACAGAGAGGGCTCTGAGTGCCGCCTCTGGCACCTGTGCCATAGGTTCGCCACCACTGAAATAAGCCATCATAATCAATCAAGCTGTTTAAATTATTGCAACGCTCTACATCAGCGGTGTCAAACTTCCAGCTCTACTGCATTCTATTCTATTCTATGATTGAGGCCCTCAGGCGCCATCTAGTGGGCACTGCAGATCCAGCAGCTTCCTTTCGGGCCCTGAGACTTTGACCAGACAAGCTCAGATAATGCTAGAACTAAGGTGACCTGGTTCGGCGTATTGGGTGACCCTGGCCAGTGGTGCTTATGGTTAAACAAACATGGTTTAGTGGCACGTACTAACCCCATCTTTAACTCACCACTCCAAGCGTGAAGTAGTTGAAGAAAAAATCATTGCACTTTGAAGGAACTTGCTTGTGAGGCGAAGGGGAATGGATTTTCATCTGTTTGCAAAAAATAAGGAAAAAAAAAACAGCTTCATTTTCAAACTTAGCAGTGGCTGGCACTTATTGGAAAAGGGGAGCCTTAAGCTCTGAATGGATTACATAACCTGTACGGGAGAAATCAGGAACGGATTCAACCCTGCACGGCAGGGGTCTCCAACCATGATCACTTTACGACTAGTGGACTTCAACTCCCAGAATCCCTCGGCCAGCCATGTTAACAACTTAACAGCTGCAGTGATTCACTTAACAACAGTGGCAAAAAGGTTGTAAAATAGGGCAAAATGCACTTAAACGACGGCTGAGCAACAGAAATCTTGTGCTCAATTATAATTGTTAAGTCAAGGACTACTTCCCTGTATTTAGTGGGAAACCACATCCACCCATATGCCACTTTCGGTATAGGCGTAAGTTCACAATTAAAACCCCCACAACGCTCAATACATTAAAATGACATTAAAAATATTTTGCTGATAAATACAAGCAGGGAAAATTAAAGAAAACTAAACAGAACACAGGTGGTCCTTGAGTTAGAATAGTTCGAAAAAAGCACTGAAAAAAGTGACTTATGACCATTTTTCACACTTTGGGCTCAATTGTGGTCGTAAGTTGAGGATCACCTGTAATTTATCTAACATCAAGAAAGACCAGAGTGAAGGTCTTTGCAGGCTGCCTATAAAAAGGATCTGCGTGGATTTCACCTAACCTTATCTTCAGATTTGTAGAAAACCTTGTGAGGGGACCCCAAAGTGCTCAGAACATCTTGGCACGAATCACCGAAATACACACAACGCTCAGATACCCGTATTTTGGCATCGGCTAACACACCAGGACCGCAACCTACACAGGAGAAATAAAAGAGAAAGGAAGATGTGAGAACTGCAGAATAATTCCAAAGCACCTGCACGGATCCCAATTGCCTTAGAAAATAAAATTATGTGAACGAGAGTGTCTTTAACGGGAAAACCAAGAACAAATATTTTAACCTGGAATTAGAACATTGAATATAGACTCATAGGGCTGGAAGGGAGCTTGGGGGGGTCTTCTAGTCCAGCCCCCTGCTCAAGCAGGAAACCCTATACAACTCCATACAAATGGCTATGCAGTCTCTCCTTGAAAACATCCAGTGATGGAGCACTCAGAACTTCTGAAGGAAAACCATTCCACTGATTAATTGTTCTTAAAGGTAAGATATTTCTCCTTAGTTCTATGCTGGATCTCTCTTTGATAAGCTTCTCGTTCTGCCTTCAGGTGCTTTGGAGAATAGCTTGACTCCCTCTTCTTTGGGGCAGCCCCTGAGATACTGGAAGGCTGCTATCATGTCCCCCTTCGTCCTTCTCTTCATTAAACTAGACATGCCCAATTCCAGCAACCGTTCCTTATATGCTTTAGCCTCCAGTCCCCTAATCATCTTTGTTGCTCTTCTCTGCACTCTTTCTAGGGTCTCAGCATCTTTTTTATATTGTGGTGAGCAGAACTGGACCTACCTGCAGTGAGTAATCGCAGTCGTAAACCTGAGGGTCCAGCGGCATCTCGCAAAACATCAACGTATTCTGCGTACACGTTTCCGAGGAAACAGCTAAGTGGCATCATAGGTGCCCTAAAAGCATAAATGAATGTCAATAATTTAAAATGTGATACACTCCTTTACCGATCCTGAAGGTTCCATATCCCAATCTTCCTAACTCAAATTAGACACCACACTGGAAGGGCAAGTCCAACTCCAGAAGCTGACTGGAGGATGATGGGAACTGTAGTCCAACACAAGACAAAGGGGAAGCCTCTGCTAAAGAATGGCTGAATTGATAAACCATATTTTGAAGCTTGCCAACAAATAAAAGCCAAAAGCCCTATTATTTTATTCTGGATATTCACTGTATCCCCAGAGGCCATTCATTTAGGAGAAGAAAAAAAAGGCAGAATTTTGAGAGATGGTTTGCATGCCAAGAAATCAATCTGTGAATGTGCAGATTTTTCAGCCTGGAAACTAAAAGAGTTTCCTGAACTGAACAAAGGTTTTTTTAAAAAAAGTTTAAGCACAAAACAGAAGATGAAACACATCTCGGTGAAAGACTAACTTCAATAAAGACTAATGCAATAATTCACATTTTTCAGTGCCTTTGTAACTTTGGACAGTCACTAAAGGAACTGTTGTAAATCGAGGACTACCTATATTCACGAAAAAGCAACGTTCACAAATAATCTGGGCATATTTTCCAAAATGTGGAAGGGACCTACTTCGTATCCTGTAGGCTGTTTCCGCTGTAGATGTACATGCGTTTCACAGTTGCCCCGTGTGGGATTTGCAGAGAGGCTAAGCCGTGGGCAAAGTTTGGCTGTGGGAATCAAATTGAAAAGTTATCGCCAACGCGCCACGGATAAATTCTTTCTTTACATTCCTAAAGCAGCACCGTAATCCAGTGGTCCCCAAGCCCTGGACCATGGACCGGTACCAGTCCATGGCATGCCAGCAACCGGGCCGCACAAACAAGCCAAGCCCCATCCGTGGAATGCAGGCAGCACACAAAACCACACACTTTCCGGTCCGTGGAAAAACCTCTCCCCACGGAACCGGTCCCTGGTGCCCAAAAGGTTGATGGTCTCTGCCGTAATCTCTACATTAAAGCACTTAGTGGAAACTTTAATCGTCTCTTCCACAAAACCAGGATCTGCTTCAAGTAACTTGGTGAGTGATAAGGTGATTTGATTCGGTTCCAACTTAGGTTACCAGGAGAATGGAGCCCCTGTATCTTTAAAATCAAAGTTTATGGGTTTGGTGTAGAGTGTTAACCTGGGCAATTGTGGTTTATTCAACAAAACATAGATAAACATGCCGTAGCTTGACATAATGGCTACAGCTATAGCTTGGTGTGTGCGTGTGTGTGTGTGAAACCTCCTGAATCAGAGGCATTTGCTGGAAAAGTGCATCCGTGCCTCTGTGTGTGTGTGTGTGTGTGTGTGGGTTAGTTCAAGATGATGTCCACAAGGCTGGCTGTTTTTAACGTGTGTCCTGAATTCGTACGAAAAGATGGTTGGTCTCCAATTAGGGCCTCCAAACGGGGTGTTTTTTTGACCCTTCTCCAGATTCACCCCTGCTGTGTAGCCTAAACCACACATTTCACAATCGACAGGCACAAGGANCCAGATGAACTACGGGCAGTCTCCACTTAATGATCATTTGCCCGTTCAAAGTTATGATGGTGCTTTGATACAAGTGGCCCTTATAACAAGTCCTTGAAGTTCTGGCTGTCTTAGCACCCCTGAGGCCACATAACCGCAATCTGGGTACTTAACAACCAGCTCATAATGCTTCCAGCGTTTCACGTGAATGACATTTGCAGCTTCCCTGCCGTCTTCTCACAAGCAACTCAACGGAAAAGACGGCAGGGAAGGCTGCAAAATTGATCCACTAAATCAGGGTTAGTCAACCTTGGCTCTTTTATGACTCGTGGACTTCAACTCCCAGAATTCCCCTGCACTAAATTGCTCCTAACCCGTTTTTTTTTCAAAAAGGCACAGCAATATTTCAACCCAGCCCAACCCCAGCTGACGGTTGCTTTCCTAACCTCAAAGATCATCCGTTGTAATCCGAAACAAAAGGTTGACCCAAATGGATTTGTGTTGTTGGGGGAGGACGACCTGTAGGAAAGAGAGAAGCAGGTATGTTGACCGGTTGTATGAAAGCGAATCTCAGCTAGGATTAAAAAAACAAACAACACGCCCTTTTAGGAATCTTGAATTTTTCAAAACGGGGCGCAATTCCGCAATGTATGTTTTGCTGGCTTTGAACCGACGTTATGAAATGAAGACGCCTCACATTCTTTGCTGTGCTACCCCTTATTCAGAAAGTAATAAATTCTATCATATTATTCGACAAATAAAATAACAGTGAAGATGGGAGTACAGGCAGTCCTCAACTTATAACCATTCATTTAGTGACCATTCAGAGTTACGACAGCACTGGGGAAAAAGTGACCTACGATCGTTTTTCAGGCTTACAGCCACTGCAGTATCCCCCTGGTCACCTGATCAAAATTCAGATGGTAACTGAGGACAAATATTCATTTAGTGACCGTTCAAAGTTACAAGGGTTGAAGAATGGCCGCAGGAATTGGGAATGGCCAGTCTAGTGAAAAAGAAGTAGGGGTGACAGGATAGCAGTCTTCCAGTATTTGAGGGGCTGCCACAAAGAAAAGGGGGGGTCAATTTATTTTCCAAAGCACCAGAAGGCAAGACAAGAAACAATGGCTGGAAACTAATCAAGGAGAGAAGCAACCTGGAATTAAGGAGAAACTTCCTAACAGGGAGGACAATTAACCAGTGGAACAGCCTGCCTCCAGAAGTTGTGGGTGCTCCATCACTGGAGGTTTTTAAGATGAGACTGGACAGCCACCTGTCTGAAATGATATAGGGTCTCCTGCTTGAGCAAGGGGTTGGACTAGATAGAAGGCCTCCAAGGTCCCTTCTAGCTCTATTCTGTATTCTATTCTGACAATGAGTTTTGCGTGATGCAAATGAAGGCTGAGTAGAATTCTGCAGCAGTACTAAATAATCTAGAATCTATCCCTTTTCAGCTCCTCAATATCATTTTTGGAGCTGTGATTTTTTCCCCTCCATATCTTGCTAGCCAGGTATGCTATTTCTTCCCAAAGGAAAACTTTTTTTTCCCCCTTCTCTTTTTTACCTGTGAAGAACTACGGGTTTTTCCACAGGATGTCCAAGAAGCTCTTGAATATTATCCCACTACAAGAAAAAAAGGAAATTGAGAGAATGAAGCCCTCTGTGAATATCCTTAGTCAAAAACAAATGCAAAAAGGTTCGGCATGCGTCTCATTCCCAGAATTCAGGTGCCATTTTGGAAGAACTGCAAACGTCTCTCAGTGGTGACCCAAGGCCTAGTTTCTGGCTAATGAAGCCTGCTCTTTCGTGGACCTTACTGGAAACTTAAAACTGCAAATATCTCAAAGTAAGCCGTGTTCTGGGATGAACCCATCAAGCCCAGATTTTTCTGAGAGCCCCTGGGAAATGGTCTTTTTCAGCTCCCCTCCTGTTAAACTGAACAAAAAACAGGTAAAACACCTGTAAAGGTCAGGGCTGTTCTAAGAAGCTCCTCTTTGTGACTTACCTTGCTATAAGTCGTGCAGGTTTCCGTCTGTGACTCGGTGCTTTCTAGTTTTGGGGAGAAAAATAACAAGCATTTTATAAGATTACATGTCAGTGGCACAATCCTCCTAGCGCAGGGGTAGGCAACCTTGGCTCTTTTATGACTCGTGGACTTCAACTCCCAGAATTCCTGAGCCAGCCATGCCGAGGGGAAAGAGAGAGGTTTCCAAGCTGAGCCATGCTGGCTCAGGAATTCTGGGAGTTGAAGTCCACGAGTCATAAAAGAGCCAAGGTTGCCTACCCGTCCTAGCAAATGCCTAATAAAACACCAAGAAGCTGGGGATATATTAGGATGGGAGCCCTAGTTTTTGTCTGTTTTGTTTCCTTAATCTTTTGTAAATTCACCCATATTGTTGGCCATCTTGAGCCTAAAAGCGTGTCAGCTTCACAACCTGTAACTTTGGGCTTATTCTCAACTTCGCTTGTTTAAAACTTTTTTCTTTTTTAGAACACATTAAAAAGGGTCTTAGAACCCACAGGAGCCCATAATTCATTCTTATTGGATGTTTCTATTCACACATACCTTTTGGCAAAGATTCCTCTTTCTTACCTCGTTTAATAACGAGTGGGATCTTGAATTCACAACGGTGATAACTGCAAGGATGGAATTAGCAGTTAGGAGAAAGCCATAAAAGCTGCTGTTTAGCTCATAACTTTTCAAACTGAAATGGAAAATGGAGTACGTACATTAGAGCTCTTTACTCACATGTTAAAGTTATAATGACCAGGATAATTGGTATGCAAAACAAATTTCTTCACTCTGTGAGTATTCGCATCAAAAAGGATGTCCTGGGAGAGAGAGAAAAACAGAACAGGGGAAAAAATACACATGGATACCACATTTAAGTGATGAAATAAGCCAGTGATGGCGAATCTTTTAGAGACTGAGTGCCCAAACTGCAACCCAAAACCCACTTATGCATCGTCGAGTGCCGGGTGGGTGTGGCCCATTGGCTGGGCGTGGCTGCGGTAGTAACAGCAGACTGGGTGGGACTAAAAAGTTCAATCAATCAATTCCAACTTTGCAAGATCTTTTTTTCCCCCGCGAGAAGTTGAAATTGATTGAACCTTTTTTTTTTTTGCACACGGCGGCGGAGGCCTCAAGCGAAAAGGTTTTATAAAACCCAGCTGAAGGCCTAGGACTGGGGCGACGGCGCCCGTGCCCACAGAGAGGGCTCTGAGTGCCGCCTCTGGCACCTGTGCCATAGGTTCGCCACCACTGAAATAAGCCATCATAATCAATCAAGCTGTTTAAATTATTGCAACGCTCTACATCAGCGGTGTCAAACTTCCAGCTCTACTGCATTCTATTCTATTCTATGATTGAGGCCCTCAGGCGCCATCTAGTGGCGCTGCAGATCCAGCAGCTTGCTTTCGGCCCCTGAGACTTTGACCAGACAAGCTCAGATAATGCTAGAACTAAGATGACCTGGTTCGGCGTATTGGGTGACCCTGGCCAGTGGTGCTTACGGTTAAACATATGTTAGGCCCTACCTAGTGGTGATGAGGGTGGTTAGAACCAATTACTACTCCACCCTCATCGCGTCATCAGATAACCGCCCGGCCGCCCTCTTCAGGGTGACCCGCTCTCTCCTTCAATTGAGGGGAGGCGGGGACCCCCTGGAGGGGAGGGCCGAGGATTTTGTACAGTACCTGTATGATAAAGTCGCTCGGATCCGGGAAGGCTTGGACTCTGACTGG
>NW_015387876.1:399616-403053 GCF_001527695.2 Protobothrops mucrosquamatus
GGATTGGCCTAGGGGGGGGATTGTATAGGGATTTTAATAGGGATTTTATAACTTTTCTAAAAATAACAGGCTAATTTAATATATATTTTAATTGTTTTTAGATATTTATTGTATAGTTTCGTTTTTTATTTGCCTGTAAGCCGCCCTGAGTCCTTCGGGAGAAGGGCGGGGTATAAATTAAAGTAATAATAATAATAAACAAACATGGTTTAGTGGCGCGTACTAACCCCATCTTTAACTCACCACTCCAAGCGTGAAGTAGTTGAAGAAAAAATCATTGCACTTTGAAGGAACTTGCTTGTGAGGCGAAGGGGAATGGATTTTCATCTGTTTGCAAAAAATAAGGAAAAAAAAAACACAGCTTCATTTTCAAACTTAGCAGTGGCTGGCACTTATTGGAAAAGGGGAGCCTTAAGCTCTGAATGGATTACATAACCTGTACGGGAGAAATCAGGAACGGATTCAACCCTGCACGGCAGGGGTCTCCAACCATGATCACTTTACGACTAGTGGACTTCAACTCCCAGAATCCCTCGGCCAGCCATGTTAACAACTTAACAGCTGCAGTGATTCACTTAACAACAGTGGCAAAAAGGTTGTACAATGGGGCCTATCTGAGCGACAGAAATGTTGGCTCAATTATAATTGTTAAGTCAAGGACTACTTCCCTGTATTTAGTGGGAAACCACATCCACCCATATGCCACTTTCGGTATAGGCGTAAGTTCACAATTAAAACCCCCACAACGCTCAATACATTAAAATGACATTAAAAATATTTCGCGGATAAATACAAGCAGGGAAAATTAATGAAAACTAAACAGAACACAGGTGGTCCTTGAGTTAGAATAGTTCGAAAAAAGCACTGAAAAAAGTGACTTATGACCATTTTTCACACTTTTGGGCTCAATTGTGGTCGTCAATTGAGGATCACCTGTAATTTATCTAACATCAAGAAAGACCAGAGTGAAGGTCTTTGCAGGCTGCCTATAAAAAGGATCTGCGTGGATTTCGCCTAACCTTATCTTCAGATTTGTAGAAAACCTTGTGAGGGGACCCCAAAGTGCTCAGAACATCTTGGCACGAATCACCGAAATACACACAACGCTCAGATACCCGTATTTTGGCATCGGCTAACACACCAGGACCGCAACCTACACAGGAGAAATAAAAGAGAAAGGAAGATGTGAGAACTGCAGAATAATTCCAAAGCACCTGCACGGATCCCAATTGCCTTAGAAAATAAAATTATGTGAACGAGAGTGTCTTTGACAGGAAAACCAAGAACAAATATTTTAACCTGGAATTAGAACATTGAATATAGACTCATAGGGCTGGAAGGGAGCTTGGGGGGGTCCTCTAGTCCAGCCCCATGCTCAAGCAGGAAACCCTATACAACTCCAGACAAATGGCTATGCAGTCTCTCCTTGAAAACATCCAGTGATGGAGCACTCAGAACTTCTGAAGGAAAACCATTCCACTGATTAATTGTTCTTAAAGGTAAGATATTTCTCCTTAGTTCTATGCTGGATCTCTCTTTGATAAGCTTCTCGTTCTGCCTTCAGGTGCTTTGGAGAATAGCTTGACTCCCTCTTCTTTGGGGCAGCCTCTGAGATACTGGAACACTGCTATCATGTCTCCCTTCATCCTTCTCTTCATTAAACTAGACATGCCCAATTCCAGCAACCGTTCTTTATATGTTTTAGCCTCCAGTCCCCTGATCATCTTTGTTGCTCTTCTCTGCACTCTTTCTAGGGTCTCAGCATCTTTTTTATATTGTGGTGAGCAGAACTGGACCTACCTGCAGTGAGTAATCGCAGTCGTAAACCTGAGGGTCCAGCGGCATCTCGCAAAACATCAACGTATTCTGCGTACACGTTTCCAAGGAAACAGCTGAGTGGCATCATAGGTGCCCTAAAAGCATAAATTAATGTCGATAATTTAAAATGTGATACACTCCTGAAGGTTCCATACCCCAATCTTCCTAACTCAAATTAGACACCACACTGGAAGGGCAAATCCAACTCCAGAAGCTGACTGGAGAATGATGGGAACTGTAGTCCAACACAAGAAAAGGGGAAGCCTCTGCTAAAGAATGGCTGAATTGATAAACCATATTTTGAAGCTTGCCAACAAATAAAAGCCAAAAGCCCTATTATTTTATTCTGGATAATCACTGTATCCCCAGAGGCCATTCATTTAGGAGAAGAAAAAAAAGGCAGAATTTTGAGAGATGGTTTGCATGCCAAGAAATCAATCTGTGAATGTGCAGATTTTTCAGCCTGGAAACTGAAAGAGTTTCCTGAACTGAACAAAGGTTTTTTAAAAAAGAGTTTAAGCACAAAACAGAAGATGAAACACATCTCGGTGAAAGACTAACTTCAATAAAGACTAATGCAATAATTCACATGTTTCAGTGCCTTTGTAACTTCGGATGGTCACTAAAGGAACTGTTGTAAATCGAGGACTACCTATATTCACGAAAAAGCAACGTTCACAAATAATCCGGGCATATTTTCCACCACGTGGAAGGGACCTACTTCGTATCCTGTAGGCTGTTTCCGCTGTAGATGTACATGCGTTTCACAGTTGCCCCGTGTGGGATTTGCAGAGAGGCTAAGCCATGGGCAAAGTTTGGCTGTGGGAATCAAATTGAAAAGTTATCGCCAACGCGCCACGGATAAATTCTTTCTTTACATTCCTAAAGCAGCACCGTAATCCAGTGGTCCCCAAGCCCTGGACCGTGGACCGGTACCAGTCCACGGCATGCCAGCAACCGGGCCGCACAAACAAGCCAAGCCCCATCCGTGGAATGCAGGCAGCACACAAAACCACACACTCTCCGGTCCGTGGAAAAACCTCTCCCCACGGAACCGGTCCCTGGTGCCCAAAAGGTTGATGGTCTCTGCCGTAATCTCTACATTAAAGCACTTAGTGGAAACTTTAATCGTCTCTTCCACAAAACCAGGATCTGCTTCAAGTAACTTGATGAGTGATAAGGTGATTTGATTCGGTTCTGGCTTAGGTTACCAGGAGAATGGAGCCCCTGTGTCTTTAAAATCAAAGTTTATGGGTTTGGTGTAGAGTGTTAACCTGGGCAATTGTGGTTTATTCAACAAAACATGGATAAACATGCCGTAGCTTGACATAATGGCTACAGCTATAGCTTGGTGTGTGCGTGTGTGTGTGTGAAACCTCCTGAATCAGAGGCATTTGCTGGAAAAGTGCATCCGTGCCTCTGTGTGTGTGTGTGTGTGTGGGTTAGTTCAAGATGATGTCCACAAGGCTGGCTGTTTTTAACGTGTGTCCTGAATTCGTACGAAAAGATGGTTGGTCTCCAATTAGGGCCTCCAAACGGGGTGTTTTTTTGACCCTTCTCCAGATTCACCCCTGCTGTGTAGCCTAAACCACACATTTCACAATCGACAGGCACAAGGA
>NW_015387877.1:0-2365 GCF_001527695.2 Protobothrops mucrosquamatus
ACAGTGTCGGTTGGCGACCCCCAGGGGGAGAGCCTTCTCTGTCGGAGCGCCCACCCTCTGGAACGAGCTGCCCCCTGAGATCCGGGTGATTCCGGATCTCCCCTCCTTCCGCCGCGCCCTCAAGACCTGGCTGTTTCAGCAGGCAGGACTGGCCTAGGGGGTATTTTAATTGGTTTTAACAAAATTTTAATAGAGCGGCTAATTCGAATATTTATTTTTAATTATTTTAGATTTGTATTTGGTATTTCTGTGGGATTGTTTTAAACTGGCTGTAAGCCGCCCTGAGTCCTCCGGGAGAAGGGCGGGGTATAAATGAAATAAAAGTAAAAAAAGTAAAGTAAAGTTGAATTGAACTGAGAGAGTGGCTGGCCTATGGTCATCCAGCTGGCTTTCATGGCTAAGTCTGGACTTGAACTCATGGCCATTGTTTTCTAGCTGGTGCCTTAGCCACTAGACCAAACTCCTTAGTTTCACATCAGATGTGACACTATGAATGGCTGGAACATCAATTCACAACTCAATAATTAGTAATGATCAAATCTATTTCTGAAGAGCCACATATGTGAAATTATAATTGCAACTCTTATCACTGGAAGCATTGGATGTTCATACTGTATTGATCTAACAGGATTTTTTATTTCTTCTTGTAAAATTTTTCCAAACTTCATTTTATTAGTATTCATTTAAAACAAATAACAATTATCTCCCTTCTTTAAGGCTCGAAATGCAGAAAAGGCCATGTAAGTAAATTTGAATTTTGTTTTTTTTTAATTCTGAGAAATTGTCAGCCTGTTTTTTAACAGTTGAATTAATTGCTATATTTATTCTACACATAAAAGCATTTTAATGATTGAGGGAAATAACCACTATATATCTTAAATAAAATCACACTTCCCTCCAAATACTAGTGGAAAAAACAGGATATCATTCACATGTACTGTAGTTTCAATGTCCTTTGATTAAGAAAATATGACTGGTTTGTAGGCCAATGTAGACCAACATGTCTTTGTGGGGAGTTGCTTTTAATCTCCATTTCCAAAGAGAAAAATAAACTTACAGAATACAAAATACAGTTTAAAAGGTGTATTGAAAACTTAAATGTGTTGGATAATCTAGCACAGAACATGTGAAAGGATTAGCCCAGTAAGATCCTGGCATTCTTTCATTTTTTTATATTTATAAGGCTTAGTCACATTGTGAATTTTGTTTTTCTTTCCTCATATAATGGGAGGATTTGATACTTGTCTGTTATTTAGAATTTTATATTTAAAATATTTTTTAAGGAACAAGGACATTTTTTAAAAAACTTAAAACAATGAGGTTCTACTTTAAAAGGTTCCGACTATAATCTTAAGTCATTTTTCTATGTTTAGTAACTAAAGTCTGTACAACTTTTCAGATAATCAATGCAAACTGCTTTACAGAAATATGTTGATCTCTTTATTTACCCAGTACCAATCATCTAAATTGATGTTCGTAAATCATTTTTAAACAACAGATGTTGAACTAAGCTTTCTTCCTTTTAGGACTGCTTTGGCAAGGTTTCGCCAAGCTCAGCTAGAAGAAGGAAAAGTTAAGGTAACAACATAGTTAAACATATATAAACAACTATACATTTAAATACAGGGACTACTGTCCACTGAGAAGGCAAACATACAAATGGGCTCTTGAAAATAACATTAGCAATTCAATCTAGAAATGCAGATGTTAATCTTGGCTGATTGATATGAAATTATTTTATCTCAATTTCGCCCCCAAAAGCTGGGACTAGCAAGATATTTTTCTGTGTAAATAGCCATTCAATGTTTTCACAATATATATCACAAAGTTCCTGATTAAATTGTGGTAATGATCACTATGGTTAATGTGCTAGTGTTTGGGCAATGCAAACCATTTGAAGGAGCACTTCATAAAGCACTCCTCCCAACTTGCTCAGATTATCAAGATGGCCATATCTCTTTAAAAGGCTCAGAGTGTTGCTTTTTCCATCAGGATTATTTGTGAAATAATGTGGCTTGTGCTGATATTAGTTTTGAAACTGGTTATTTAGAGACTTCTTGCTTTGTTTGTATGCATGTGAAAAACATTTCTACATGCCCTGGCTTAATAATGTGATGCCTGAACATCAAACTGAGTTCTAAAGTTAGCTGCTATGTAATGTTCTAATACAGCGGTTCTCAACCTGTGGGTCGCGACCCCATTTGGGGTCGCACGACCATTTCACAGGGGTCGCCAAACAACGCCGTCCGCCATTTTTTTTTACCCTTTTCCTTAGCTGTGCTACTCCCTCTGCTTGGCGGCAGCCTGCATGCAGGAACTTTACCAAACATGCCCTGCAGGAGGCGTGTGAAGAGCGCAGGCGCAG